>NW_026277364.1:0-15374 GCF_023373465.1 Oncorhynchus keta | reverse complement strand
ATCATGTTTGATGCACTCTGGATGTCCAATTCTTGGCTGTGCTGTCTATTTGAGATGAGCTGAACATTTAAAACTGTTTTCAGCAAGTTGCAACATTGAAAATGCAGAAATAGTTTTGAACTCTGGATGTCCAATTTTGGCTTGCTGTCTATTTGAGATGAGCTGAACATTGTAAAACTGTTTTCAGCAAGTTGCAACATTGAAATGCTGAAATAAGCACTTTTCCATAAACAAGCTCTAAATCATGTTTGATGCACCCTGGATGTCAATTTTGGCTGTGCTGTCTATTTGAGATGAGCTGAACATTGTAAAACTGTTTTCAGCAAGTTGCAACATTGAAATGCAGAAATAAGCACTTTTCCATAAACAAGCTCTAAATCATGTTTTGATGCACTCTGGATAAAAACTTGCTTTTGTTATGTTTATTCGAGATGTTATGAAAACACTGTAAACTATTTTCAGCAAGTTGAAACATGGAAATGCAGAAATAAGCACTTTTCCATAAACAAACTCTAAATCATGTTTGATGCACTCTGGATGTCAATTTTGGCTGTGCTGTCTATTTGAGATGAGATGAACATTGTAAAACTGTTTTCAGCAAGTTGCAACATTGAAATGCTGAAATAAGCACTTTTCCATAAACAAGCTCTAAATCATGTTTGATGCACTCTGGATGTCAATTTTGGCTGTGCTGTCTATTTGAGATGAGGTGAACATTGAAAAACTGTTTTCAGCAAGTTGCAACATTGAAATGCAGAAATAAGCACTTTTCCATAAACAAGCTCCAAATCATGTTTTGATGCACTCTGGATAAAAACTTGCTTTTGTTATGTTTATTCGAGATGTTATGAAAACACTATAAACTGTTTTCAGCAAGTTGAAAACATGGAAATGCAGAAATAAGCACTTTTCCATAAACAAGCTTAAATCATGTTTGATGCACTCTGGATGTCCAATTTTGGCTGTGCTGTCTATTTGAGATGAATGAACATTGTAAAACTGTTTTCAAGCAACATTGAAATGCTGAAATAAGCACTTTTCCATAAACAAGCTCTAAATCATGTTTGATGAAATGTCCAATTTTGGCTGTGCTGTCTATTTGAGATGAGCATGCAACTCTGGCACTTTTCCATAAACAAGCTCTAAATCATGTTTGATGCACTCTGGATTGGCTGTGCTGTCTATTTGAGATGAGATGAACATTGTAAAACTGTTTTCAGCAAGTTGCAACATTGAAATGCAGAAATAAGCACTTTTCCATAAACAAGCTCCAAATCATGTTTTGATGCACTCTGGATAAAAACTTGCTTTTGTTATGTTTATTCGAGATGTTATGAAAACATTGTAAACTGTTTTCAGCAAGTTGAAACATGGAAATGCAGAAATAAGCACTTTTCCATAAACAAGCTCTAAATCATGTTTGATGCACTCTGGATGTCAATTTTGATTTGAGATGTTATGAAAACATTGTAAAACTGTTTTCAGCAAGTTGCAACATTGAAATGCTGAAATAAGCACTTTTCCATAAACAAGCTCCAAATCATGTTTTGATGCACTCTGGATAAAAACTTGCTTTTGTTATGTTTATTCGAGATGTTATGAAAACATTGTAAACTGTTTTCAGCAAGTTGAAACATGGAAATGCAGAAATAAGCACTTTTCCATAAACAAGCTCTAAATCAAACTCATGTTTTTGATGCAACTCTGGATAATTTTGAAATAAGCTTTTCCATAAACAAGCTTAAATCATGTTTATTTGATGATTTTATGCTGTCTAAGATGAGATGAACATTGTAAAACTGTTTTCAGCAAGTTGCAACATTGAAATGCTGAAATAAGCACTTTTCCATAAACAAGCTCTAAATCATGTTTGATGCACTCTGGATGTCCAATTTTGGCTGTGCTGTCTATTTGAGATGAGGTGAACATTGAAAACTGTTTTCAGCAAGTTGCAACATTGAAATGCAGAAATAAGCACTTTTCCATAAACAAGCTCCAAATCATGTTTTGATGCACTCTGGATAAAAACTTGCTTTTGTTATGTTTATTCGAGATGTTATGAAAACACTATAAACTGTTTTCAGCAAGTTGAAAACATGGAAATGCAGAAATAAGCACTTTTCCATAAACAAGCTCTAAATCATGTTTTGATGCACTCTGGATGTCAATTTTGGCTGTGCTGTCTTTTGAGATGAGATATTGTTTTTTCATTGCAACATTGAAATGAAATGTTTTCCATAAACAAGCTCCAAATCATGTTTTGATGCACTCTGGATAAAAACTTGCTTTTGTTATGTTTATTCGAGATGTTGAAAACATGTAGAAATGCAGAAATAAGCACTTTTCCATAAACAAGCTCTAAATCATGTTTGATGCACTCTGGATGTCCAATTTTGGCTGTGCTGTCTATTTGAGATGAGATGAACATTGTAAAACTGTTTTCAGCAACATTGAAATGCTGAAATAAGCACTTTTCCATAAACAAGCCTAAATCATGTTTGATGCACTCTGGATGTCCAATTTTGGCTGTGCTGTCTATTTGAGATGAGATGAACATTGTAAAACTGTTTTCAGCAAGTAAATTGAAATGCTGAAATAAGCACTTTTCCATAAACAGCTCTAAATCATGTTTGATGCACTCTGGATGTCCAATTTTGGCTGTGCTGTCTATTTGAGATGAGCTGAACATTGTAAAACTGTTTTCAGCAAGTTGCAACATTGAAATGCTGAAATAAGCACTTTTCCATAAACAAGCTCCAAATCATGTTTTGATGCACTCTGGATAAAAACTTGCTTTTGTTATGTTTATTCGAGATGTTATGAAAACATTGTAGACTGTTTTCAGCAAGTTGAAACATGGAAATGCAGAAATAAGCACTTTTCTATAAACAAGCTCTAAATCATGTTTGATGCACTCTGGATGTCCAATTTTGGCTGTGCTGTCTATTTGAGATGAGGTGAACATTGTAAAACTGTTTTCAGCATTGCAAATTGAAATGCTGAAATAAGCACTTTTCCATAAACAAGCTCTAAATCATGTTTGATGCACTCTGGATGTCCAATTTTGGCTGTGCTGTCTATTTGAGATGAGCTGAACATTGTAAAACTGTTTTCAGCAAGTTGCAACATTGAAATGCAGAAATAAGCACTTTTCCATAAACAAGCTCTAAATCATGTTTTGATGCACTCTGGATAAAAACTTGCTTTTGTTATGTTTATTCGAGATGTTATGAAAACACTGTAAACTGTTTTCAGCAAGTTGAAAACATGGAAATGCAGAAATAAGCACTTTTCCATAAACAAACTCTAAATCATGTTTGATGCACTCTGGATGTCCAATTTTGGCTGTGCTGTCTATTTGAGATGAGATGAACATTGTAAAACTGTTTTCAGCAAGTTGCAACATTGAAATGCTGAAATAAGCACTTTTCCATAAACAAGCTCTAAATCATGTTTGATGCACTCTGGATGTAAAAACTTGCTTCTGTTATGTTTATTTGAGATGTTATGAAAACATTGTAAACTGTTTTCAGCAAGTTGAAACATGGAAATGCAGAAATAAGCACTTTTCCATAAACAAGCTCTAAATCATGTTTTGATGCACTCTGGATAAAAACTTGCTTTTGTTATGTTTATTCGAGATGTTATGAAAACACTGTAAACTGTTTTCAGCAAGTTGAAAACATGGAAATGCAGAAATAAGCACTTTTCCATAAACAAGCTCTAAATCATGTTTGATGCACTCTGGATGTCCAATTTTGGCTGTGCTGTCTATTTGAGATGAGCTGAACATTGTAAAACTGTTTTCAGCAAGTTGCAACATTGAAATGCTGAAATAAGCACTTTTCCATAAACAAGCTCTAAATCATGTTTGATGCACTCTGGATGTCCAATTTGCTGTGCTGTCTATTTGAGATGAGATGAAAACACTGTAAACTGTTTTCAGCAAGTTGCAACATGGAAATGCAGAAATAAGCACTTTTCCATAAACAAGCTCTAAATCATGTTTTGATGCACTCTGGATAAAAACTTGTTTTTGTTATGTTTATTCGAGATGTTATGAAAACACTGTAGACTGTTTTCAGCAAGTTGAAACATGGAAATGCAGAAATAAGCACTTTTCCATAAACAAGCTCTAAATCATGTTTTGATGCACTCTGGATAAAAACTTGTTTTTGTTATGTTTATTCGAGATGTTATGAAAACACTGTAAACTGTTTTCAGCAAGTTGAAACATGGAAATGCAGAAATAAGCACTTTTCCATAAACAAGCTCTAAATCATGTTTGATGCACTCTGGATGTCCAATTTTGGCTGTGCTGTCTATTTGAGATGAGATGAACATTGTAAAACTGTTTTCAGCAACATTGAAATGCTGAAATAAGCACTTTTCCATAAACAAGCCCTAAATCATGTTTGATGCACTCTGGATGTCCAATTTTGGCTGTGCTGTCTATTTGAGATGAGATGAACATTGTAAAACTGTTTTCAGCAAGTTGCAACATTGAAATGCTGAAATAAGCACTTTTCCATAAACAAGCTCTAAATCATGTTTGATGCACTCTGATGTCAATTTTGGCTGTGCTGTCTATTTGAGATGAGGTGAACATTGAAAAACTGTTTTCCATTGCAAATTGAAATGCAAATAAGCTTTTCCAAAACAAGCTCAAATCATGTTTTGATGCACTCTGGATAAAAACTTGCTTTTGTTATGTTTATTCGAGATGTTATGAAAACATTGTAGACTGTTTTCAGCAAGTTGAAACATGGAAATGCAGAAATAAGCACTTTTCCATAAACAAGCTCTAAATCATGTTTGATGCACTCTGGATGTCAATTTTGGCTGTGCTGTCTATTTGAGATGAGATGAACATTGTAAAACTGTTTTCAGCAAGTTGCAACATTGAAATGCTGAAATAAGCACTTTTCCATAAACAAGCTCTAAATCATGTTTGATGCACTCTGGATGTCCAATTTTGGCTGTGCTGTCTATTTGAGATGAGCTGAACATTGTAAAACTGTTTTCAGCAAGTTGCAACATAGAAATGCAGAAATAAGCACTTTTCCATAAACAAGCTCTAAATCATGTTTTGATGCACTCTGGATAAAAACTTGCTTTTGTTATGTTTATTCGAGATGTTATTGAAAACACTGTAAACTGTTTTCAGCAAGTTGAAAACATGGAAATGCTGAAATAAGCACTTTTCCATAAACAAACTCTAAATCATGTTTGATGCACTCTGGATGTCCAATTTTGGCTGTGCTGTCTATTTGAGATGAGATGAACATTGTAAAACTGTTTTCAGCAAGTTGCAACATTGAAATGCTGAAATAAGCACTTTTCCATAAACAAGCTCTAAATCATGTTTGATGCACTCTGGATGTCTGGATTTGGCTGTGCTGTCTATTTGAGATGTTATGAGAAACATTGTAAAACTGTTTTCAGCAAGTTGCAACATGGAAATGCAGAAATAAGCACTTTTCCATAAACAAGCTCCAAATCATGTTTTGATGCACTCTGGATAAAAACTTGCTTCTGTTATGTTTATTCGAGATGTTATGAAAACACTATAAACTGTTTTCAGCAAGTTGAAAACATGGAAATGCAGAAATAAGCACTTTTCCATAAACAAGCTCTAAATCATGTTTGATGCACTCTGGATGTCCAAATTTTGGCTGTGCTGTCTATTTGAGATGAGCTGAACATTGTAAAACTGTTTTCAGCAAGTTGCAACATTGAAATGCTGAAATAAGCACTTTTCCATAAACAAGCTCTAAATCATGTTTGATGCACTCTGGATGTCTGGATAAAAACTTGCTTCTGTTATGTTTATTCGAGATGTTATGAAAACATTGTAGACTGTTTTCAGCATGTTGAAAACATGGAAATGCAGAAATAAGCACTTTTCCATAAACAAGCTGTTTTGCACTCTGGTCTGGATAAAAACTTGCTTGTTATGTTTATTCGAATGTTATGAAAACATTGTAGACTGTTTTCAATGCATGAAATGCAGAAATAAGCACTTTTCCATAAACAAGCTCTAAATCATGTTTTGATGCACTCTGGATAAAAACTTGCTTTTGTTATGTTTATTCGAGATGTTATGAAAACATTGTAAACTGTTTTCAGCAAGTTGAAAACATGGAAATGCTGAAATAAGCACTTTTCCATAAACAAGCTCTAAATCATGTTTGATGCACTCTGGATGTCCAATTTTGGCTGTGCTGTCTATTTGAGATGAGATGAACATTGTAAAACTGTTTTCAGCAAGTTGCAACATTGAAATGCTGAAATAAGCACTTTTCCATAAACAAGCTCTAAATCATGTTTGATGCACTCTGGAGATGAGGTGAACATTGAAAAACTTTTTCAGCAAGTTGCAACATTGTGCTGCACTTTTTAAACAAGAAATCATGATGCACTCTGGATAAAAACATTTTTGTTATGTTTATTCTGTTTTCAAAACAAGTTGCAAGTTGAAACATGGAAATGCAGAAATAAGCACTTTTCCATAAACAAGCTCTAAATCATGTTTGATGCACTCTGGATAAAAATTTTGCTGTGCTATGTTTATTGAGATGTTAGAAAACATTGTAAACTGTTTTCAGCAAGTTGAAACATTGAAATGCTGAAATAAGCACTTTTCCATAAACAAGCTCTAAATCATGTTTGATGCACTCTGGATGTCCAATTTTGGCTGTGCTGTCTATTTGAGATGAGCTGAACATTGTAAAACTGTTTTCAGCAAGTTGCAACATTGAAATGCTGAAATAAGCACTTTTCCATAAACAAGCTCTAAATCATGTTTGATGCACTCTGGATGTCCAATTTTGGCTGTGCTGTCTATTTGAGATGAGGTGAACATTGAAAAACTGTTTTCAGCAAGTTGCAACATTGAAATGCAGAAATAAGCACTTTTCCATAAACAAGCTCCAAATCATGTTTTGATGCACTCTGGATAAAAACTTGCTTTTGTTATGTTTATTCGAGATGTTATGAAAACACTATAAACTGTTTTCAGCAAGTTGAAAACATGGAAATGCAAAATAAGCATTTTCCATAAACAAGCTCTAAATCATGTTTGATGCAATGCAATTTTGAAATAAACATTGCTGTTTTCACTTTTCCATAAACAAGCTCCAAATCATGTTTTGATGCACTCTGGATAAAAACTTGCTTTTGTTATGTTTATTCGAGATGTTATGAAAACATTGTAACTGTTTTCAGCAAGTTGAAACATGGAAATGCAGAAATAAGCACTTTTCCATAAACAAGCTCTAAATCATGTTTGATGCACTCTGGATGTCCAATTTTGGCTGTGCTGTCTATTTGAGATGAGATGAACATTGTAAAACTGTTTTCAGCAACATTGAAATGCTGAAATAAGCACTTTTCCATAAACAAGCTCCAAATCATGTTTGATGCACTCTGGATGTCCAATTTTGGCTGTGCTGTCTATTTGAGATGAGATGAACATTGTAAAACTGTTTTCAGCAAGTTGCAACATTGAAATGCTGAAATAAGCACTTTTCCATAAACAAGCTCTAAATCATGTTTGATGCACTCTGGATGTCCAATTTTGGCTGTGCTGTCTATTTGAGATGAGGTGAACATTGAAAAACTGTTTTCAGCAAGTTGCAACATTGAAATGCAGAAATAAGCACTTTTCCATAAACAAGCTCCAAATCATGTTTTGATGCACTCTGGATAAAAACTTGCTTTTGTTATGTTTATTCGAGATGTTATGAAAACACTATAAACTGTTTTCAGCAAGTTGAAAACATGGAAATGCAGAAATAAGCACTTTTCCATAAACAAGCTCTAAATCATGTTTGATGCACTCTGGATGTCAATTTTGGCTGTGCTGTCTATTTGAGATGAGATGAACATTGTAAAACTGTTTTCAGCAAGTTGCAACATTGAAATGCTGAAATAAGCACTTTTCCATTAAACAAGCTCTAAATCATGTTTGATGCACTCTGGATGTCCAATTTTGGCTGTGCTGTCTATTTGAGATGAGCTGAACATTGTAAAACTGTTTTCAGCAAGTTGCAACATTGAAATGCTGAAATAAGCACTTTTCCATAAACAAGCTCTAAATCATGTTTGATGCACTCTGGATGTGCAATTTTGGCTGTGCTGTCTATTTGAGATGAGGTGAACATTGAAAAACTGTTTTCAGCAAGTTGCAACATTGAAATGCAGAAATAAGCACTTTTCCATAAACAAGCTCCAAATCATGTTTTGATGCACTCTGGATAAAAACTTGCTTTTGTTATGTTTATTCGAGATGTTATGAAAACACTATAAACTGTTTTCAGCAAGTTGAAAACATGGAAATGCAGAAATAAGCACTTTTCCATAAACAAGCTCTAAATCATGTTTGATGCACTCTGGATGTCCAATTTTGGCTGTGCTGTCTATTTGAGATGAGCTGAACATTGTAAAACTGTTTTCAGCAAGTTGCAACATTGAAATGCTGAAATAAGCACTTTTCCATAAACAAGCTCCAAATCATGTTTTGATGCACTCTGGATAAAAACTTGCTTTTGTTATGTTTATTCGAGATGTTATGAAAACATTGTAGACTGTTTTCAGCAAGTTGAAACATGGAAATGCAGAAATAAGCACTTTTCCATAAACAAGCTCTAAATCATGTTTGATGCACTCTGGATGTCCAATTTTGGCTGTGCTGTCTATTTGAGATGAGATGAACATTGTAAAACTGTTTTCAGCAACATTGAAATGCTGAAATAAGCACTTTTCCATAAACAAGCCCTAAATCATGTTTGATGCACTCTGGATGTCCAATTTTGGCTGTGCTGTCTATTTGAGATGAGATGAACATTGTAAAACTGTTTTCAGCAAGTTGCAACATTGAAATGCTGAAATAAGCACTTTTCCATAAACAAGCTCTAAATCATGTTTGATGCACTCTGGATGTCCAATTTTGGCTGTGCTGTCTATTTGAGATGAGGTGAACATTGAAAAACTGTTTTCAGCAAGTTGCAACATTGAAATGCTGAAATAAGCACTTTTCCATAAACAAGCTCCAAATCATGTTTTGATGCACTCTGGATAAAAACTTGCTTTTGTTATGTTTATTCGAGATGTTATGAAAACATTGTAGACTGTTTTCAGCAAGTTGAAGCATGGAAATGCAGAAATAAGCACTTTTCCATAAACAAGCTCTAAATCATGTTTGATGCACTCTGGATGTCCAATTTTGGCTGTGCTGTCTATTTGAGATGAGGTGAACATTGTAAAACTGTTTTCAGCAAGTTGCAACATTGAAATGCTGAAATAAGCACTTTTCCATAAACAAGCTCTAAATCATGTTTGATGCACTCTGGATGTCCAATTTTGGCTGTGCTGTCTATTTGAGATGAGCTGAACATTGTAAAACTGTTTTCAGCAAGTTGCAACATAGAAATGCAGAAATAAGCACTTTTCCATAAACAAGCTCTAAATCATGTTTTGATGCACTCTGGATAAAAACTTGCTTTTGTTATGTTTATTCGAGATGTTATTGAAAACACTGTAAACTATTTTCAGCAAGTTGAAAACATGGAAATGCTGAAATAAGCACTTTTCCATAAACAAACTCTAAATCATGTTTGATGCACTCTGGATGTCCAATTTTGGCTGTGCTGTCTATTTGAGATGAGATGAACATTGTAAAACTGTTTTCAGCAAGTTGCAACATTGAAATGCTGAAATAAGCACTTTTCCATAAACAAGCTCTAAATCATGTTTGATGCACTCTGGATGTCTGGATAAAAACTTGCTTCTGTTATGTTTATTCGAGATGTTATGAAAACATTGTAAAACTGTTTTCAGCAAGTTGAAACATGGAAATGCAGAAATAAGCACTTTTCCATAAACAAGCTCCAAATCATGTTTTGATGCACTCTGGATAAAAACTTGCTTTTGTTATGTTTATTCGAGATGTTATGAAAACATTGTAAACTGTTTTCAGCAAGTTGAAAACATGGAAATGCAGAAATAAGCACTTTTCCATAAACAAGCTCTAAATCATGTTTGATGCACTCTGGATGTCAATTTTGGCTGTGCTGTCTATTTGAGATGAGATGAACATTGTAAAACTGTTTTCAGCAAGTTGCAACATTGAAATGCTGAAATAAGCACTTTTCCATAAACAAGCTCTAAATCATGTTTGATGCACTCTGGATGTCTGGATTTTGCTTCTGTTATGTTTATTCGAGATGTTATGAAAACATTGTAAACTGTTTTCAGCAAGTTGCAACATGAAATGCAGAAATAAGCACTTTTCCATAAACAAGCTCTAAATCATGTTTGATGCACTCTGGATGTCAATTTTGGCTGTGCTGTCTATTTGAGATGAGAACATTGTAACTGTTTTCAGCAAGTTGCAACATTGAAATGCTGAAATAAGCACTTTTCCATAAACAAGCTCTAAATCATGTTTGATGCACTCTGGATGTCAATTTTGGCTGTGCTGTCTATTTGAGATGATGAAAACATTGTAAACTGTTTTCAGCAAGTTGCAACATGGAAATGCAGAAATAAGCACTTTTCCATAAACAAGCTCTAAATCATGTTTTGATGCACTCTGGATAAAAACTTGCTTTGTTATGTTTATTTGAGATGTTAGATGAAAACATGTAAACTGTTTTCAGCAAGTTGAAAACATGGAAATGCTGAAATAAGCACTTTTCCATAAACAAACTCTAAATCATGTTTGATGCACTCTGGATGAATTTTGGCTGTGCTGTCTATTTGAGATGAGATGAACATTGTAAAACTGTTTTCAGCAAGTTGCAACATTGAAATGCTGAAATAAGCACTTTTCCATAAACAAGCTCTAAATCATGTTTGATGCACTCTGGATGTCCAATTTTGGCTGTGCTGTCTATTTGAGATGAGAAAACATTGTAAAACTGTTTTCAGCAAGTTGCAACATTGAAATGCAGAAATAAGCACTTTTCCATAAACAAGCTCCAAATCATGTTTTGATGCACTCTGGATAAAAACTTGCTTTTGTTATGTTTATTCGAGATGTTATGAAAACACTGTAAACTGTTTTCAGCAAGTTGAAAACATGGAAATGCAGAAATAAGCACTTTTCCATAAACAAGCTCTAAATCATGTTTGATGCACTCTGGATGTCAATTTTGGCTGTGCTGTCTATTTGAGATGAGCTGAACATTGTAAAACTGTTTTCAGCAAGTTGCAACATTGAAATGCTGAAATAAGCACTTTTCCATAAACAAGCTCTAAATCATGTTTGATGCACTCTGGATGTCTGGAAAAAACTTTTTTGTTATGTTTATTCTGTTATGAAAACATGTAGACTGTTTTCATTGAAACATGAGAGAAATAAGCACTTTTCCATAAACAAGCTCTGTTTGAACATTGTAAAACTGTTTTCATGTTTATTCGAATGTTATGAAAACATTGTAGACTGTTTTCAGCAAGTTGAAACATGGAAATGCAGAAATAAGCACTTTTCCATAAACAAGCTCTAAATCATGTTTTGATGCACTCTGGATAAAAACTTGCTTTTGTTATGTTTATTCGAGATGTTATTGAAAACACTGTAAACTATTTTCAGCAAGTTGAAAACATGGAAATGCTGAAATAAGCACTTTTCCATAAACAAACTCTAAATCATGTTTGATGCACTCTGGATGTCCAATTTTGGCTGTGCTGTCTATTTGAGATGAGATGAACATTGTAAAACTGTTTTCAGCAAGTTGCAACATTGAAATGCTGAAATAAGCACTTTTCCATAAACAAGCTCTAAATCATGTTTGATGCACTCTGGATGTCTGGATAAAAACTTGCTTCTGTTATGTTTATTCGAGATGTTATGAAAACATTGTAGACTGTTTTCAGCAAGTTGAAACATGGAAATGCAGAAATAAGCACTTTTCCATAAACAAGCTCCAAATCATGTTTTGATGCACTCTGGATAAAAACTTGCTTCTGTTATGTTTATTCGAGATGTTATGAAAACACTATAAACTGTTTTCAGCAAGTTGAAAACATGGAAATGCAGAAATAAGCACTTTTCCATAAACAAGCTCTAAATCATGTTTGATGCACTCTGGATGTCCAATTTTGGCTGTGCTGTCTATTTGAGATGAGCTGAACATTGTAAAACTGTTTTCAGCAAGTTGCAACATTGAAATGCAGAAATAAGCACTTTTCCATAAACAAGCTCCAAATCATGTTTTGATGCACTCTGGATAAAAACTTGCTTTTGTTATGTTTATTCGAGATGTTATGAAAACACTATAAACTGTTTTCAGCAAGTTGAAAACATGGAAATGCAGAAATAAGCACTTTTCCATAAACAAGCTCTAAATCATGTTTTGATGCACTCTGGATAAAAACTTGCTTTTGTTATGTTTATTCGAGATGTTATTGAAAACACTGTAAACTATTTTCAGCAAGTTGAAAACATGGAAATGCTGAAATAAGCACTTTTCCATAAACAAACTCTAAATCATGTTTGATGCACTCTGGATGTCCAATTTTGGCTGTGCTGTCTATTTGAGATGAGATGAACATTGTAAAACTGTTTTCAGCAAGTTGCAACATTGAAATGCTGAAATAAGCACTTTTCCATAAACAAGCTCTAAATCATGTTTGATGCACTCTGGATGTGCAATTTTGGCTGTGCTGTCTATTTGAGATGAGGTGAACATTGAAAAACTGTTTTCAGCAAGTTGCAACATTGAAATGCAGAAATAAGCACTTTTCCATAAACAAGCTCCAAATCATGTTTTGATGCACTCTGGATAAAAACTTGCTTTTGTTATGTTTATTCGAGATGTTATGAAAACACTATAAACTGTTTTCAGCAAGTTGAAAACATGGAAATGCAGAAATAAGCACTTTTCCATAAACAAGCTCTAAATCATGTTTGATGCACTCTGGATGTCAATTTTGGCTGTGCTGTCTATTTGAGATGAGCTGAACATTGTAAAACTGTTTTCAGCAAGTTGCAACATTGAAATGCAGAAATAAGCACTTTTCCATAAACAAGCTCTAAATCATGTTTTGATGCACTCTGGATAAAAACTTGCTTTTGTTATGTTTATTCGAGATGTTATGAAAACATTGTAGACTGTTTTCAGCAAGTTGAAACATGGAAATGCAGAAATAAGCACTTTTCCATAAACAAGCTCTAAATCATGTTTGATGCACTCTGGATGTCAATTTTGGCTGTGCTGTCTATTTGAGATGAGATGAACATTGTAAAACTGTTTTCAGCAAGTTGCAACATTGAAATGCTGAAATAAGCACTTTTCCATAAACAAGCTCTAAATCATGTTTGATGCACTCTGGATGTCAATTTTGGCTGTGCTGTCTATTTGAGATGAGATGAACATTGTAAAACTGTTTTCAGCAAGTTGCAACATTGAAATGCTGAAATAAGCACTTTTCCATAAACAAGCTCTAAATCATGTTTGATGCACTCTGGATGTCAATTTTGGCTGTTGCTGTCTATTTGAGATGAGGTGAACATTGAAAAACTGTTTTCAGCAAGTTGCAACATTGAAATGCAGAAATAAGCACTTTTCCATAAACAAGCTCCAAATCATGTTTTGATGCACTCTGGATAAAAACTTGCTTTTGTTATGTTTATTCGAGATGTTATGAAAACATTGTAGACTGTTTTCAGCAAGTTGAAACATGGAAATGCAGAAATAAGCACTTTTCCATAAACAAGCTCTAAATCATGTTTGATGCACTCTGGATGTTCAATTTTGCTGTTCTGTGTATTTGAGATGAATGAACATTGTAAACTGTTTTCAGCAAGTTGCAACATTGAAATGCTGAAATAAGCACTTTTCCATAAACAAGCTCTAAATCATGTTTGATGCACTCTGGATGTCAATTTGGCTGTGCTGTCTATTTGAGATGAGCTGAACATTGTAAAACTGTTTTCAGCAAGTTGCAACATTGAAATGCTGAAATAAGCACTTTTCCATAAACAAGCTCCAAATCATGTTTTGATGCACTCTGGATAAAAACTTGCTTTTGTTATGTTTATTCGAGATGTTATGAAAACATTGTAGACTGTTTTCAGCAAGTTGAAACATGGAAATGCAGAAATAAGCACTTTTCCATAAACAAGCTCTAAATCATGTTTGATGCACTCTGGATGTCCAATTTTGGCTGTGCTGTCTATTTGAGATGAGATGAACATTGTAAAACTGTTTTCAGCAACATTGAAATGCTGAAATAAGCACTTTTCCATAAACAAGCCCTAAATCATGTTTGATGCACTCTGGATGTCCAATTTTGGCTGTGCTGTCTATTTGAGATGAGATGAACATTGTAAAACTGTTTTCAGCAAGTTGCAACATTGAAATGCTGAAATAAGCACTTTTCCATAAACAAGCTCTAAATCATGTTTGATGCACTCTGGATGTCCAATTTTGGCTGTGCTGTCTATTTGAGATGAGGTGAACATTGAAAAACTGTTTTCAGCAAGTTGCAACATTGAAATGCAGAAATAAGCACTTTTCCATAAACAAGCTCTAAATCATGTTTGATGCACTCTGGATGAAAAAATGTTTTTGTTATGTTTATTCGAGATGTTATGAAAACACTATAGACTGTTTTCAGCAAGTTGCAACATTGAAATACAGAAATAAGCACTTTTCCATAAACAAGCTCTAAATCATGTTTGATGCACACTGGATGAAAAAATGTTTTTGTTATGTTTATTCGAGATGTTATGAAAACACTGTAGACTGTTTTCAGCAAGTTGCAACATTGAAATACAGAAATAAGCACTTTTCCATAAACAAGCTCTAAATCATGTTTGATGCACTCTGGATGTCCAATTTTTGCTGTGTTGTCTATTTGAGATGAGCTGAACATTCTGTTTTTCAAGTTGAAACATGGAAATGCAGAAATAAGCACTTTTCATAAACAAGCTCTAAATCATGTTTTGATGCACTCTGGATGTCCAACTTGCTTTTGTTATGTTTATTAGAGATGTTATTGAAAACACTGTAAACTATTTTCAGCAAGTTGAAAACATGGAAATGCTGAAATAAGCACTTTTCCATAAACAAACTCTAAATCATGTTTGATGCACTCTGGATGTCAATTTTGGCTGTGCTGTCTATTTGAGATGAGATGAACATTGTAAAACTGTTTTCAGCAAGTTGCAACATTGAAATGCTGAAATAAGCACTTTTTCATAAACAAGCTCTAAATCATGTTTTGATGCACTCTGGATAAAAACTTGCTTTTGTTATGTTTATTCGAGATGTTATGAAAACATTATAAACTGTTTTCAGCAAGTTGAAACATGGAAATGCAGAAATAAGCACTTTTTCCATAAACAAGCTCTAAATCATGTTTGA
>NW_026277363.1:0-4034 GCF_023373465.1 Oncorhynchus keta | reverse complement strand
CAAGCTCTAAATCATGTTTGATGCACTCTGTATGTCCAATTTTTGCTGTGCTGTCTATTTGAGATGAAAGAACATTGTGGACAGTTTTGGTACTTCGGGTTGGAGGCGGCGGTCATATCGCATTTCGCTCGCGCCCAGGTATTACCAACTTTTTCATTACATTTCATTACATTTCATTATACAGTTTTGATTGTCTAATCTTAGCAATTTCTTCTTAGCCGTCTTACATAGCCGTCTTTGTATCAAAGATAATTGCGTAATTATCGTATTTCGTCGTCCCTAACGTAGTCTACTGCCCAGCAGTTAGCCACACATAATAACGTCTACCGTATAGCACCACTGTAGAAACTATTACACTCAACGACTTGATTGGTGTAGTGTTAGCTAGCCTACATAGTTGTCTTTGCTGTCTTCGTAGCCAAGATAATTGTGTAGTTTAGAGTGTAGTCTTAGAGTGATTATCTTAATTTACCGAGTTTAGCTAGCCAGCTATTTGTCGTCCTTAACGTTAGGAGACACTGCTAGCTAGCTAACAGCTAACAACTAACAACTAGCCACTGCTAGCTTTAACAGCTAACAAGCTAGCCAGCTATAACGTAGGAGACACTGCTGGCTGGCTAACAATAACAGCTAGCCAGCTATTTGTTAAGTCCTTAACGTAGGAGACACTGCTAGCTAGCTAACAATAACAATAGCCAACGTCTACCGAATACAACTTCTGCACTCCAACAACCCGGTCGCATTCCGCTTCGCTCCACAGGTAGTATCACATTTTCATTTAATTTCATTTACAGCACAACGGTTTTTTGATTTGCTGATCGTAGCTAGCTACATAGCTAGCTACATAGCCGTCTTTGTATCAAAAATAATTGTGTAGTCTAGCGATTTTCTGGGTTAGCTAGCCAGCTATTGTCGTTCTTTTAGCAGCGTAACGTAATCAACACTGCTAGCTAGCCAGCTGGCCCCGAATAGTAGCACTGTAGAAACTATTACACTCAGCAGCGACTTGATTAGTGTAGTGTCAACAAGCAGCTACTGCCAATAGCCTACTTCAGCAGTACTGTATCATTTTAATCATTTTAGTCAATAAGATTCTTGCTACGTAAAACTTTCTGAACATTCGAGACGTGTAGTCCACTTGTCATTCAATCTCCTTGCATTAGCGTGGCCTCTTCTGTAGCCTGTCAACTATGTGTCTGTCTATCCCTGTTCTCTCCTCTCTGCACAGACCACACAAACGCTCCCACACCGCGTGGCGTATTCACCTAATCTGGTGGTCCCAGCGCGTGCGACCCACGTGGGTTCCAGGTCCCATTAGCCTCTGGAACTGCCGATCTGCGGCCAACAAGGCAGAGTTCATCTCAGCCTATGCCTCCCCTCCAGTCCCTCGACTTCTTGGCACTGACGGAAACATGGATCACCACAGATAACACTGCTACTCCTACTGCTCTCTCCTCGTCTGCCCACGTGTTCTCGCACACCCCGAGAGCTTCTGGTCAGCGGGGTGGTGGCACCGGATCCTCATCTCTCCCAAGTGGTCTTTCTCTCTTTCTCCCCTTACCCATTGTCTACCCCATGCTGTCACAGTTACCAGCCCTTTCAAGCAACATCCTTATCATTTATCGCCCTCCAGGTTCCCTTGGGAGAGTTCATCAATGAGCTTGATGCCTTGATAGCTCCTTTCCTGAGGAATGACTCACCTCTCACAGTTCTGGCGACTTTAACCTCCCCGTCTACCTTTGACTCATTTTCCTATCTGCCTCCCCTTCTTTCCCTCCTCTCCTCTTTTGACCTCACCCTCTCACCTTCCCCCCTACTCACAAGGCGGGCAATACGCTTGACCTCATCTTTACTAGATGCTGTTCTTCCACTAACCTCATTGCAACTCCCCTCCAAGTCTCAGCCACTACCTTGTATCCTTTTCCCTCTCGCTCTCATCCAACACTTCCACCCCCTACTCGGATGGTATCGCGCCCGTCCCAACCTTCGCTCTCTCTCCCCCTTTACTCTCTCCTCTTCCATGCTATCATCTCTTCCCTCTCTCAAACCTTCTCAACCTATCTCTATTGATTCTGCCTCCTCAACCCTCCTCTCCTCCCTTTCTGCATCCTTTGACTCTCTATGTCCCCTACCCTCCAGGCCGGCTCGGTCCTCCCCTCCCGCTCCGTGGCTCGACGACTCATTGCGAGCTCACAGAACAGGGCTCCCGGGCAGCCGAGCGGAAATGGAGGAAAACTCGCCTCCCTGCGGACCTGGCATCCTTTCACTCCCTCCTCTCTACATTTTCCTCCTCTGTCTCTGCTGCTAAAGCCACTTTCTACCATTCTAAATTCCAAGCATCTGCCTCTAACCCTAGAAAGCTCTTTGCCACCTTCTCCTCCCTCCTGAATCCTCCCCCCCCCCCCCCTCCTCCCTCTCTGCAGATGACTTCGTCAACCATTTTGAAAAGAAAGTCGACGACATCCGATCCTCGTTTGCTAAGTCAAACGACACCGCTGGTTCTGCTCACACTGCCCTACCCTATGCTCTGACCTCTTTCTCCCCTCTCTCTCCAGATGAAATCTCGCGTCTTGTGACGGCCGGCCGCCCAACAACCTGCCCGCTTGACCCTATCCCCTCCTCTCTTCTCCAGACCATTTCCGGAGACCTTCTCCCTTACCTCACCTCGCTCATCAACTCATCCCTGACCGCTGGCTACGTCCCTTCCGTCTTCAAGAGAGCGAGAGTTGCACCCCTTCTGAAAAAACCTACACTCGATCCCTCCGATGTCAACAACTACAGACCAGTATCCCTTCTCTCTTTTCTCTCCAAAACTCTTGAGCGTGCCGTCCTTGGCCAGCTCTACCGCTATCTCTCTCAGAATGACCTTCTTGATCCAAATCAGTCAGGTTTCAAGACTAGTCATTCAACTGAGACTGCTCTTCTCTGTATCACGGAGGCGCTCCGCACTGCTAAAGCTAACTCTCTCTCCTCTGCTCTCATCCTTCTAGACCTATCGGCTGCCTTCGATACTGTGAACCATCAGATCCTCCTCTCCACCCTCTCTGAGTTGGGCATCTCCGGCGCGGCCCACGCTTGGATTGCGTCCTACCTGACAGGTCGCTCCTACCAGGTGGCGTGGCGAGAATCCTGTCTCCTCACCACGCGCTCTCACCACTGGTGTCCCCCAGGGCTCTGTTCTAGGCCCTCTCTTATTCTCGCTATACACCAAGTCACTTGGCTCTGTCATAACCTCACATGGTCTCTCCTATCATTGCTATGCAGACGACACACAATTCATCTTCTCCTTTCCCCCTTCTGATGACCAGGTGGCGAATCGCATCTCTGCATGTCTGGCAGACATATCAGTGTGGATGACGGATCACCACCTCAAGCTGAACCTCAGCAAGACGGAGCTCCTCTTCCTCCCGGGGAAGGACTGCCCGTTCCATGATCTCGCCATCACGGTTGACAACTCCATTGTGTCCTCCTCCCAGAGCGCTAAGAACCTTGGCGTGATCCTGGACAACACCCTGTCGTTCTCAACTAACATCAAGGCGGTGTCCCGTTCCTGTAGGTTCATGCTCTACAACATCCGCAGAGTACGACCCTGCCTCACACAGGAAGCGGCGCAGGTCCTAATCCAGGCACTTGTCATCTCCCGTCTTGTTGGAACATTGAAATACAGAAAAAACTTTTTTCCATAAACAAGCTCTAAATCATGTTTGATGCACTCTGGATGTCCAATTTTTTGATGTGCTGTCTATTTAAGATGAAAGGAACATTGTGGACAGTTTTCAGCAAGTTGCAACATTGAAATTACAGAAAAAATATTTTCCATAAACAAGCTCTAAATCCTGTTTGATGCACTCTGGATGTCCAATTTTTTGATGTGCTGTCTATTTAAGATGAAATGAACATTGTGGACAGTTTTCAGCAAGTTGCAACATTGAAATACAGAAAAAATATTTTTCCATAAACAAGCTCTAAATCATGTTTGATGCACTCTGTATGTCCAATTTTTGCTGTGCTGTCTATTTGAGATGAAAGGAACA
>NW_026277362.1:0-3625 GCF_023373465.1 Oncorhynchus keta | reverse complement strand
ACACTATATTCCACTCTGAAACCCTTTATACCACTCTGAAACCCTTTATACCACTCTTGAAACCCTTTATACCACTCTGACACACTTTATTCCACTCTGAAACCCTTTATACCACTCTTGAAACCCTTTATACCACTCTGAAACCCTTTATACCACTCTGACACACTATATACCACTCTGAAACCCTTTATACCACTCTGAAACCCTTTATACCACTCTGAAACCCTTTATACCACTCTGACACACTTATATTCCCACTCTGAAACTCCTTTATACCACTCTGAAACCCTTTATACCACTTTGAAACCCTTTATACCACTCTGACACACTTATATTCCACTCTGAAACCCTTTATACCACTCTGAAACCCTTTATACCACTTTGAAACCCTTTATACCACTCTGACACACCTATATATCCACTCTGAAACCCTTTATACCACTCTGAAACCCTTTATACCACTCTGAAACCCTTTATACCACTCTGAAACCCTTTATACCACTCTGACACACTATATTCCACTCTGAAACCCTTTATACCACTCTGAAACCCTTTATACCACTCTGAAACCCTTTATACCACTCTGACACACTATATTCCACTCTGAAACCCTTTATACCACTCTGAAACCCTTTATACCACTTTGAAACCCTTTATACCACTCTGACACACTATATTCCACTCTGAAACCCTTTATACCACTCTGAAACCCTTTATACCACTTTGAAACCCTTTATACCACTCTGACACACTATATTCCACTCTGAAACCCTTTATACCACTCTGAAACCCTTTATACCACTTTGAAACCCTTTATACCACTCTGACACACTATATTCCACTCTGAAACCCTTTATACCACTCTGAAACCCTTTATACCACTCTGAAACCCTTTATACCCTCTGAAACCCTTTATACCACTCTGACACACTATATTCCACTCTGAAACCCTTTATACCACTCTGAAACCCTTTATACCACTTTGAAACCCTTTATACCACTCTGACACACTTTATTCCACTCTGAAATCCTTTATACCACTCTGAAACCCTTTATACCACTCTGAAACCCTTTATACCACTCTGAAACCCTTTATACCACTCTGAAACCCTTTATACCACTCTGAAACCCTTTATACCACTCTGACACACTATATTCCACTCTGAAATCCTTTATACCACTCTGAAACCCTTTATACCACTTTGAAACCCTTTATACCACTCTGAAATCCTTTATACCACTCTGAAATCCTTTATACCACTCTGAAACCCTTTATACCACTCTGAAACCCTTTATACCACTCTGAAACCCCTTTATACCACTCTGAAACCCTTTATACCACTCTGAAACCCTTTATACCACTCTGAATCCTTATACCACTTGAACTATCATGTCCACTCTGAAACCCTTTATACCACTCTGAAACCCTTTATACCACTCTGAAACCCTTTATACCACTCTGAAACCCTTTATACCACTCTGAAACCCTTTATACCACTCTGAAACCCTTTATACCACTCTGAAACCCTTTATACCACTCTGAAACCCTTTATACCACTCTGAAACCCTTTATACCACTCTCTGAAACCCTTTTATACCACTCTGAAATCCTTTATACCACTCTGAAACCCTTTATACCACTCTAGAAACCCTTTATACCACTCTGAAACCCTTTATACCACTCTGACATACCCTTTATACCACTCTGAAACCCTTTATACCACTCTGACAACACCTATATATACCACTCTGAAATCCTTTATACCACTCTGACACACTTTATACCACTCTGAAACCCTTATATACCACTCTGAAACCCTTTATACCACTCTGAAACCCTTTATACCACTCTGAAACCCTTTATACCACTCTGACACACTGAAACCATAAATCCCACTCTGAAACCCTTTCTACCACTCTGAAACCCTTTATACCACTCTGACTACTGAAACCTATAAATCGCACTCTGAAACCCTTTATACCACTCTGAAACCTTTATACCACTCTGACACACTGAAACCTATATACCACTCTGAAACCCTTTATACCACGCTGACCACTGAAACACTTTATACCACTCTTGAAACCCTTTATACCACTCTGAAACCCTTTATACCACTCTGAAACCCTTTATACCACTCTGAAACCCTTTATACCACTTGAAACCCTTTATACCACTCTGACAACCACTTGTATACCACTCTGAAACCCTTTATACCAGTCTGAAACCCTTTATACCACTCTGACATACTTTATACCACTCTGAAACCCTTTATACCACTCTGAAACCCTTTATACCGCTTTGAAACCCTTTATACCACTCTGACACACTTTATACCAATCTGACACACTTTATTTCACTCTGAAACCCTTTATACCAATCTGACACACTTTATACCACTCTGAAACCCTTTATACCAATCTGACACACTTTATACCACTCTGAAACCCGTTATGCCACTCTGAACACCACGTTATACCACTCTGAAACCCTCATACCACTCTGACACCCTTTATACCAATCTGAAACCTTTATACCACTTTAAACCTTATACCACTCTGAAACCCTTTATACCATCCTCTGAAACACTATATACCACTCTGACACCCTTTATACCACTCTGAAACCCTTATACCACTCTGAAACCCTTTATACCACTCCCTGACACACTATATACCATCATCTGACACCTTTATACCACTCTGAAACCCTTTATACCACTCTGAAACCCTTTATACCACTCTTGACACCCTTTATACCACTTTGAAACCCTTTATACCACTCTGACACACTTATATTCCACTCTGAAACCCTTTATACCACTCTGAAACCCTTTATACCACTCTGACATACTCTTATACCACTCTGACACATCATCTCCCTTAACCCTTACTAGCCACTCCTGAAACCCTTATTATACCACTCTGACACACCCTTTATACCACTCCTGACACTACCCTATACCACTCTGAAACCCTTTAATACCACTTCTGACACACCTTTATACCACTCTGAAACCCTTTATACCACTCTGAAACCCTTTATACCACTCTGACACACTATATTCCACTCACCTTATACCACTTGAAACCCTTTATACCACTCTGAAACCCTTTATACCACTCTGAAACCCTTAGACTATACCACTTCTGAAACCCTTATACCACTCTGACACCCTTTATACCACTCTGAAACCCTTTATACCACTCTGAAACCCTTTATACCACTCTGACAACCACTTATATTCCACTCTGAAACCCTTTATACCACTCTGAAACCCTTTATACCACTCTCTGAAACCCTTTATACCACTCTGACACCCTATATTCCACTCTGAAACCCTTTATACCACTCTGAAACCCTTTATACCACTTCTTTTGAAACCCTTTATACTCACTTGAACCTGTATCCACTCTGAAACCCTTTATACCACTCTGAAACCCTTTATACCACTCTGAAACCTCTTTATACCACTCTGAAACCCTTTATACCACTCTGAAACCCTTTATACCACTCTGAAACCCTTTATACCACTCTGACAACCCTTATATATCCACTCTGAAACCCTTTATACCACTCTGAAACCCTTTATACCACTTCTGAAACCCTTTATACCACTCTGAC
>NW_026277361.1:0-583 GCF_023373465.1 Oncorhynchus keta | reverse complement strand
ACATATAGGCTGGACCTGTGGGCAGCGAAAGAGGGTAGAACGGGAGTGGATCCAGCACCTACAGACAATAACGCCAAATGGCCTGAACAAGAGGTTTTAGAAAATGGGTTTTAACAGACAGAAAAATGGATGGAGAAGAACATGGTTTTATTCATAATTTATTTTTATTCTCTATAGATTTATGTCTTGTTTGGTTTTAGTTTGGCACTGCCTCTTTTAGGTTCTTCTGTCCTTTAACAAAACAATAAAACCATTTAAATGCACAATATGGCGTTTATGTTCACATTTAACAACACTATGGTTGAATGGATCTCTCACCACATTGACTTCTGTACTGCCATCCAAAAAAGAGGCAACTTGGAGCTTACCTCAGTTTTATTTATGGTCTTAGGAGGACATCTACGGGCTTTTTAAGTACTACACCTATTAGATTAGATTATCACACATGGGAGGGATAAACAGGAGATAGGCCTGTGCACCGTAAAACGAACTAGTTGAAACGAAACACATTTATATTCAAAACCTAACCCTAACCCTAACCCTAACCCTAACCCTAACCTGCCGGTGTTCCTGATATTCATGC
>NW_026277360.1:7500-10000 GCF_023373465.1 Oncorhynchus keta | reverse complement strand
TACTATCTCAGTTCAGATATCCAGTTTCTAACTCTGTGGGGTTTTACTCTCTCAGTTCAGGTATCCAGTTACACTCTGAGAGTGAACTATTATAGCCCTTTATTTGTTTCACCTTTTATTTAACCAGGTAGGCCAGTTGAGAACACCTTTATTTAACCAGGTAAGCTAGTTGAGAACACCTTTATTTAACCAGGTAGGCTAGTTGAGAACACCTTTATTTAACCAGGTAGGCTAGTTGAGAACACCTTTATTTAACCAGGTAGGCCTGTTGAGAACATCTTTATTTAACCAGGTAGGCTAGTTGAGAACACCTTTATTTAACCAGGTAGGCTAGTTGAGAACACCTTTATTTAACCAGGTAGGCTAGTTGAGAACACCTTTATTTAACCAGGGAGGCTAGTTGAGAAAACCTTTATTTAACCAGGTAGGCTAGTTGAGAACACCTTTATTTAACCAGGTAAGCTAGTTGAGAACACCTTTATTTAACCAGGTAGGCTAGTTGAGAACACCTTTATTTAACCAGGTAGGCTAGTTGAGAACACCTTTATTTAACCAGGTAGGCCAGTTGAGAACACCTTTATTTAACCAGGTAGGCTAGTTGAGAACATCTTTATTTAACCAGGTAGGCTAGTTGAGAACACATTTATTTAACCAGGTAAGCTAGTTGAGAACACCTTTATTTAACCAGGTAGGCCAGTTGAGAACACCTTTATTTAACCAGGTAGGCTAGTTGAGAACACCTTTATTTAACCAGGAGGCTAGTTGAGAACACCTTTATTTAACCAGGTAGGCTAGTTGAGAACACCTTTATTTAACCAGGTAAGCTAGTTGAGAACACCTTTATTTAACCAGGTAGGCTAGTTGAGAACACCTTTATTTAACCAGGTAGGCTAGTTGACAACACCTTTATTTAACCAGGTAAGCTAGTTGAGAACACCTTTATTTAACCAGGTAGGCTTGTTGAGAACACCTGTATTTAACCAGGTAGGCTAGTTGAGAACACCTTTATTTAACCAGGTAGGCTTGTTGAGAACACCTTTATTTAACCAGGTAGGCCAGTTGAGAACACCTTTATTTAACCAGGTAGGCCAGTTGAGAACACCTTTATTTAACCAGGTAGGCTAGTTGAGAACACCTTTATTTAACCAGTTAGGCCAGTTGAGAACACCTTTATTTAACCAGGTAGGCTAGTTGAGAACACCTTTATTTAACCAGGTAGGCCAGTTGAGAACACCTTTATTTAACCAGGTAGGCCAGTTGAGAACACCTTTATTTAACCAGGTAGGCCAGTTGAGAACACCTTTATTTAACCAGGTAGGCTAGTTGAGAACACCTTTATTTAACCAGGGAGGCTAGTTGAGAACACCTTTATTTAACCAGGTAGGCTAGTTGAGAACACCTTTATTTAACCAGGTAGGCTAGTTGAGAACACCTTTATTTAACCAGGGAGGCTTGTTGAGAACACCTTTATTTAACCAGGTAGGCCAGTTGAGAACACCTTTATTTAACCAGGTAGGCCAGCTGAGAACACCTTTCTTTAACCAGGTAGGCCAGTTGAGAACACCTTTATTTAACCAGGTAGGCTAGTTGAGAACACCTTTATTTAACCAGGTAGGCCAGTTGAGAACACCTTTATTTAACCAGGTAGGCTAGTTGAGAACACCTTTATTTAACCAGGTAGGCCAGTTGAGAACACCTTTATTTAACCAGGTAGGCCAGTTGAGAACACCTTTATTTAACCAGGTAGGCCAGTTGAGAACACCTTTATTTAACCAGGTAGGCTAGTTGAGAACACCTTTATTTAACCAGGGAGGCTAGTTGAGAACACCTTTATTTAACCAGGTAGGCTAGTTGAGAACACCTTTATTTAACCAGGTAAGCTAGTTGAGAACACCTTTATTTAACCAGGTAGGCTAGTTGAGAACACCTTTATTTAACCAGGTAGGCTAGTTGAGAACACCTTTATTTAACCAGGTAAGCTAGTTGAGAACACCTTTATTTAACCAGGTAGGCTTGTTGAGAACACCTTTATTTAACCAGGTAGGCTAGTTGAGAACACCTTTATTTAACCAAGTAGGCTTGTTGAGAACACCTTTATTTAACCAGGTAGGCTAGTTGAGAACACCTTTATTTAACCAGGTAGGCTAGTTGAGAACACCTTTATTTAACCAGGTAGGCTAGTTGAGAACACCTTTATTTAACCAGGTAGGCTAGTTGCGAACACCTTTATTTAACCAGGTAGGCTAGTTGAGAACACCTTTATTTAACCAGGTAGGTTAGTTGAGAACACCTTTAATTTAACCAGGTAGGCCAGTTGAGAACACCTTTATTTAACCAGGTAAGCTAGTTGAGAACACCTTTATTTAACCAGGTAGGCTAGTTGAGAACACCTTTATTTAACCAGGTAAGCTAGTTGAGAACACCTTTATTTAACCAGGTAAGCTAGTTGAGAACACCTTTATTTAACCAGGTAAGCTAGTTGAGAACACCTTTATTTAAC
>NW_026277360.1:0-2500 GCF_023373465.1 Oncorhynchus keta | reverse complement strand
CATCTAGTGGTAACCTAGCTTCAAGATCATCTAGTGGTAACCTAGCTTCAAAATCATCTAGTGGTAACCTAGCTTCAATCAATCCTATAGTCATCTAGTAACCTAGCTTCAAGATCATCTAGTGGTAACCTAGCTTCAAAATCATCTAGTGGTAACCTAGCTTCATGATCATCTAGTGGTAACCTAGCTTCATGATCATCTAGTGGTAACCTAGCTTCAAAATCATCTAGTGGTAACCTAGCTTCAAGATCATCTAGTGGTAACCTAGCTTCAAGATCATCTAGTGGTAACCTAGCTTCAAAATCATCTAGTGGTAACCTAGCTTCAAGATCATCTAGTGGTAACCTAGCTTCAAGATCATCTAGTGGTAACCTAGCTTCAAGATCATCTAGTGGTAACCTAGCTTCAAGATCATCTAGTGGTAACCTAGCTTCATGATCATCTAGTGGTAACCTAGCTTCATGATCATCTAGTGGTAACCTAGCTTCATGATCATCTAGTGGTAACCTAGCTTCATGATCATCTAGTGGTAACCTAGCTTCATGATCATCTAGTGGTAACCTAGCTTCATGATCATCTAGTGGTAACCTAGCTTCATGATCATCTAGTGGTAACCTAGCTTCATGATCATCTAGTGGTAACCTAGCTTCATGATCATCTAGTGGTAACCTAGCTTCAAAATCATCTAGTGGTAACCTAGCTTCATGATCATCTAGTGGTAACCTAGCTTCATGATCATCTAGTGGTAACCTAGCTTCAAGATCATCTAGTGGTAACCTAGCTTCAAAATCATCTAGTGGTAACCTAGCTTCAAGATCATCTAGTGGTAACCTAGCTTCAAGATCATCTAGTGGTAACCTAGCTTCAAAATCATCTAGTGGTAACCTAGCTTCATGATCATCTAGTGGTAACCTAGCTTCATGATCATCTAGTGGTAACCTAGCTTCATGATCATCTAGTGGTAACCTAGCTTCATGATCATCTAGTGGTAACCTAGCTTCATGATCATCTAGTGGTAACCTAGCTTCATGATCATCTAGTGGTAACCTAGCTTCATGATCATCTAGTGGTAACCTAGCTTCATGATCATCTAGTGGTAACCTAGCTTCATGATCATCTAGTGGTAACCTAGCTTCATGATCATCTAGTGGTAACCTAGCTTCAAGATCATCTAGTGGTAACATCTAGCTTCATGATCATCTAGTGGTAACCTAGCTTCATGATCATCTATGAACCAGCTTCATGATCATCTAGTGGTAACCTAGCTTCATGATCATCTAGTGGTAACCTAGCTTCATGATCATCTAGTGGTAACCTAGCTTCATGATCATCTAGTGGTAACCATTCATGATCATCTAGTGGTAACCTAGCTTCAAAATCATCTAGTGGTAACCTAGCTTCATGATCATCTAGTGGTAACCTAGCTTCATGATCATCTAGTGGTAACCTAGCTTCAAGATCATCTAGTGGTAACCTAGCTTCATGATCATCTAGTGGTAACCTAGCTTCATGATCATCTAGTGGTAACCTAGCTTCAAGATCATCTAGTGGTAACCTAGCTTCATGATCATCTAGTGGTAACCTAGCTTCAAAATCATCTAGTGGTAATCATCTAGCTTCATGATCATCTAGTGGTAACCTAGCTTCATTATCATCTAGTGGTAACCTAGCTTCATGATCATCTAGTGGTAACCTAGCTTCATGATCATCTAGTGGTAACCTAGCTTCATGATCATCTAGTGGTAACCTAGCTTCATGATCATCTAGTGGTAACCTAGCTTCATGATCATCTAGTGGTAACCTAGCTTCATGATCATCTAGTGGTAACCTAGCTTCATGATCATCTAGTGGTAACCTAGCTTCATGATCATCTAGTGGTAACCTAGCTTCAAGATCATCTAGTGGTAACCTAGCTTCATGATCATCTAGTGGTAACCTAGCTTCATGATCATCTAGTGGTAACCTAGCTTCAAGATCATCTAGTGGTAACCTAGCTTCATGATCATCTAGTGGTAACCTAGCTTCATGATCATCTAGTGGTAACCTAGCTTCATGATCATCTAGTGGTAACCTAGCTTCATGATCATCTAGTGGTAACCTAGCTTCATGATCATCTAGTGGTTCATTATCCTAGCTTCATGATCATCTAGTGGTAACCTAGATCATTCATGATCATCTAGTGGTAACCTAGCTTCATGATCATCTAGTGGTAACCTAGCTTCATGATCATCTAGTGGTAACCTAGCTTCATGATCATCTAGTGGTAACCTAGCTTCATGATCATCTAGTGGTAACCTAGCTTCATTATCATCTAGTGGTAACCTGGCTTCATTATCATCTAGTGGTAACCTAGCTTCATGATCATCTAGTGGTAACCTAGCTTCATGATCATCTAGTGGTAACCTAGCTTCAAAATCATCTAGTGGGTAACCTAGCTTCCATGATCATCTAGTGGTAACCTAGCTTCATGATCATCTAGTGGTAACCTAGCTTCAAGATC
>NW_026277359.1:0-32715 GCF_023373465.1 Oncorhynchus keta | reverse complement strand
TAATATAATGACAGTAGAAAGTAGACTAGGGTAATATAATGACAGTAGAAAGTAGACCAGGGTAATATAATGACAGTAGAAAGTAGACCAGGGTAATATAATGACAGTAGATGGTAGACCAGGGTAATATAATGACAGTAGAGGGTAGACCAGGGTAATAGATTGACAGTAGAAAGTAGACCAGGGTAATATAATGTCAGTAGATGGTAGACCAGGGTAATTTAATGACAGTAGAAAGTAGACTAGGGTAATATAATGACAGTAGAAAGTAGACCAGGGTAATATAATGACAGTAGAGGGTAGACCAGGGTAATTTAATGACAGTAGAAAGTAGACCATGGTAATATAATGACAGTAGATTGTAGACCAGGGTAATATAATGACAGCAGATGGTAGACCAGGGTAATATAATGACAGTAGATGGTAGACCAGGGTAATATAATGACAGTAGAAGGTAGACCAGGGTAATAGATTGACAGTAGATGGTAGACCAGGGAAATATAATGACAGTAGATGGTAGACCAGGGTATTTTAATGACAGTAGAGACCAGGGTAATACAATGACAGTAGAGGGTAGACCAGGGTAATATAATGACAGTAGATGGTGGATCAGGGTAATACAATGACAGTAGAGGGTAGACCAGGGTAATATAATGACAGTAGATGGTGGATCAGGGTAATATAATGACAGTAGAGGGTAGACCAGGGTAATATAATGACAGTAGAGGGTAGACCAGGGTAATATAATGACAGTAGAAAGTAGACTAGGGTAATATAATGACAGTAGAAAGTAGACCAGGGTAATATATTGACAGTAGATGGTAGACCAGGGTAATATAATGACAGTAGATGGTAGACCAGGGTAATATAATGACAGTAGAGGGTAGACCAGGTTAATAGATTGACAGTAGATGGTAGACCAGGGTAATATAATGACAGTAGATGGTAGACCAGGCTACTATAATGACAGTAGATGGTAGACCAGTTTAATTTAATGACAGTAGAAAGTAGACTAGGGTAATATAATGACAGTATAAAGTAGACCAGGGTAATATATTGACAGTAGATGGTAGAACAGGGTAATATAATGACAGTAGAGGGTAGACCAGGGTAATATAATGACAGTAGATGTTAGACCAGGGTAATATAATGACAGTAGAGGGTAGACCAGGGTAATATAATGACAGTAGAAAGTAGACTAGGGTAATATAATGACAGTAGAAAGTAGACCAGGGTAATATAATGACAGTAGAAGTAGACCAGGGTAATATAATGACAGTAGATGGTAGACCAGGGTAATATAATGACAGTAGATGGTAGACCAGGTTAATAGATTGACAGTAGAAAGTAGACCAGGGTAATATAATGACAGTAGATGGTAGACCAGGGTAATTTAATGACAGTAGAAAGTAGACCAGGGTAATATAATGACAGTAGAAAGTAGACCAGGGTAATATATTGACAGTAGATGGTAGACCAGGGTAATATAATGACAGTAGATGGTAGACCAGGGTAATATAATGACAGTAGAGGGTAGACCAGGGTAATATAATGACAGTAGAGGGTAGACCAGGGTAATTTAATGACAGTAGAAAGTAGACCATGGTAATATAATGACAGTAGATTGTAGACCAGGGTAATATAATGACAGCAGATGGTAGACCAGGGTAATATAATGACAGTAGATGGTAGACCAGGGTAATATAATGACAGTAGAAGGTAGACCAGGGTAATAGAATGACAGTAGATGGTAGACCAGGGTAATATAATGACAGTAGAGACCAGGGTAATACAATGACAGTAGAGGGTAGACCAGGGTAATATAATGACAGTAGATGGTAGACCAGGGTAATATAATGACAGTAGATGGTAGACCAGGGTAATATAATGACAGTAGATGGTAGACCAGGGTAATATAATGACAGTAGAGGGTAGACCAGGGTAATATAATGACAGTAGAGGGTAGACCAGGGTAATTTAATGACAGTAGAAAGTAGACCAGGGTAATATAATGACAGTAGAAAGTAGACCAGGGTAATATAATGACAGTAGATGGTAGACCAGGGTAATATAATGACAGTAGATGGTAGACCAGGGTAATATAATGACAGTAGAGGGTAGACCAGGTTAATAGAATGACAGTAGATGGTAGACCAGGGTAATATAATGACAGTAGATGGTAGACCAGGGTAATATAATGACAGTAGATGGTAGACCAGGGTAATTTAATGACAGTAGAAAGTAGACCAGGGTAATATAATGACAGTAGAAAGTAGACCAGGGTAATATAATGACAGTAGATGGTAGACCAGGGTAATATAATGACAGTAGATGGTAGACCAGGGTAATATAATGACAGTAGAGGGTAGACCAGGGTAATATAATGACAGTAGATGTTAGACCAGGGTAATATAATGACAGTAGAGGGTAGACCAGGGTAATATAATGACAGTAGAAAGTAGACTAGGGTAATATAATGACAGTAGAAAGTAGACCAGGGTAATATAATGACAGTAGACAGTAGACCAGGGTAATATAATGACAGTAGATGGTAGACCAGGGTAATATAATGACAGTAGATTGTAGACCAGGTTAATAGATTGACAGTAGAAAGTAGACCAGAGTAATATAATGACAGTAGATGGTAGACCAGGGTAATTTAATGACAGTAGAAAGTAGACTAGGGTAATATAATGACAGTAGAAAGTAGACCAGGGTAATATATTGACAGTAGATGGTAGACCAGGGTAATATAATGACAGTAGATGGTAGACCAGGGTAATATAATGACAGTAGAGGGTAGACCAGGGTAATATAATGACAGTAGAGGGTAGACCAGGGTAATATAATGACAGTAGAAAGTAGACCAGGGTAATATAATGACAGTAGATGGTAGACCAGGGTAATATAATGACAGTAGATGGTAGACCAGGGTAATATAATGACAGTAGAAAGTAGACCAGGGTAATATAATGACAGTAGATGGTAGACCAGGGTAATATAATGACAGTAGATGGTAGACCAGGGTAATATAATGACAGTAGATGGTAGACCAGGGTAATATAATGACAGTAGATGGTAGACCAGGGTAATATAATGACAGTAGAGACCAGGGTAATATAATGACAGTAGAGGGTAGACCAGGGTAATTTAATGACAGTAGAAAGTAGACTAGGGTAATATAATGACAGTAGAAAGTAGACCAGGGTAATATAATGACAGTAGATGGTAGACCAGGGTAATATAATGACAGTAGATGGTAGACCAGGGTAATATAATGACAGTAGAAAGTAGACCAGGGTAATATAATGACAGTAGATGGTAGACCAGGGTAATATAATGACAGTAGATGGTAGACCAGGGTAATATAATGACAGTAGAAAGTAGACCAGGGTAATATAATGACAGTAGATGGTAGACCAGGGTAATATAATGACAGTAGATGGTAGACCAGGGTAATATAATGACAGTAGATGGTAGACCAGGGTAATATAATGACAGTAGATGGTAGACCAGGGTAATTTAATGACAGTAGAAAAGTAGACCAGGGTAATATAATGACAGTAGAAAGTAGACCAGGGTAATATAATGACAGTAGATGGTAGACCAGGGTAATATAATGACAGTAGATGGTAGACCAGGGTAATATAATGACAGTAGATGGTAGACCAGGGTAATATAATGACAGTAGATGGTAGACCAGGGTAATATAATGACAGTAGATGGTAGACCAGGGTAATATAATGACAGTAGAAAGTAGACCAGGGTAATATAATGACAGTAGAAAGTAGACCAGGGTAATATAATGACAGTAGATGGTAGACCAGGGTAATATAATGACAGTAGATGGTAGACCAGGGTAATTTAATGACAGTAGATGAGACCAGGGTAATACAATGACAGTAGAGGTAGACCAGGGTAATATAATGACAGTAGATGGTGGACCAGGGTAATATAATGACAGTAGAGGTAGACCAGGGTAATATAATGACAGTAGATGGTGGACCAGGGTAATATAATGACAGTAGAAAGTAGACCAGGGTAATATAATGACAGTAGAGGTAGACCAGGGTAATATTAATGACAGTAGAAAGTAGACTAGGGTAATATAATGACAGTAGAAAGTAGACCAGGGTAATATAATGACAGTAGATGGTAGACCAGGGTAATATAATGACAGTAGATGGTAGACCAGGGTAATATAATGACAGTAGAGGGTAGACCAGGTTAATATATTGACAGTAGATGGTAGACCAGGGTAATATAATGACAGTAGATGGTAGACCAGGGTAATATAATGACAGTAGATGGTAGACCAGGGTAATATAATGACAGTAGAAAGTAGACTAGGGTAATATAATGACAGTAGAAAGTAGACCAGGGTAATATATTGACAGTAGATGGTAGACCAGGGTAATATAATGACAGTAGATGGTAGACCAGGGTAATATAATGACAGTAGAGGGTAGACCAGGGTAATATAATGACAGTAGATGTTAGACCAGGGTAATATAATGACAGTAGAGGGTAGACCAGGGTAATATAATGACAGTAGAAAGTAGACTAGGGTAATATAATGACAGTAGAAAGTAGACCAGGGTAATATAATGACAGTAGATGTTAGACCAGGGTAATATAATGACAGTAGATGGTAGACCAGGGTAATATAATGACAGTAGATGGTAGACCAGGGTAATATAATGACAGTAGAAAGTAGACCAGGGTAATATAATGACAGTAGATGGTAGACCAGGGTAATATAATGACAGTAGAAAGTAGACTAGGGTAATATAATGACAGTAGAAAGTAGACCAGGGTAATATAATGACAGTAGATGGTAGACCAGGGTAATATAATGACAGTAGATGGTAGACCAGGGTAATATAATGACAGTAGAGGGTAGACCAGGGTAATATAATGACAGTAGAAAGTAGACCAGGGTAATATAATGACAGTAGATGGTAGACCAGGGTAATATAATGACAGTAGATGGTAGACCAGGGTAATATAATGACAGTAGATGGTAGACCAGGGTAATATAATGACAGTAGAAAGTAGACTAGGGTAATATAATGACAGTAGAAAGTAGACCAGGGTAATATAATGACAGTAGATGGTAGACGAGGGTAATATAATGACAGTAGATGGTAGACCAGGGTAATATAATGACAGTAGATGGTAGACCAGGGTAATATAATGACAGTAGATGGTAGACCAGGGTAATATAATGACAGTAGATGGTAGACCAGGGTAATAGACCAGGGTAATATAATGACAGTAGAAAGTAGACCAGGGTAATATAATGACAGTAGATGGTAGACCAGGGTAATATAATGACAGTAGATGGTAGACCAGGGTAATATAATGACAGTAGATGGTAGACCAGGGTAATATAATGACAGTAGAAAGTAGACCAGGGTAATATAATGACAGTAGAGGGTAGACCAGGGTAATATAATGACAGTAGAAAGTAGACCAGGGTAATATAATGACAGTAGAAAGTAGACCAGGGTAATATAATGACAGTAGATGGTAGACCAGGGTAATATAATGACAGTAGAGGGTAGACCAGGGTAATATAATGACAGTAGAGGGTAGACCAGGGTAATATAATGACAGTAGAAAGTAGACCAGGGTAATATAATGACAGTAGATGGTAGACCAGGGTAATATAATGACAGTAGATGGTAGACCAGGGTAATATAATGACAGTAGATGGTAGACCAGGGTAATATAATGACAGTAGATGGTAGACCAGGGTAATATAATGACAGTAGATGGTAGACCAGGGTAATATAATGACAGTAGATGGTAGACCAGGTAATTTAATGACAGTAGAAAGTAGACCAGGGTAATATAATGACAGTAGAAAGTAGACCAGGGTAATATAATGACAGTAGATGGTAGACCAGGGTAATATAATGACAGTAGATGGTAGACCAGGGTAATATAATGACAGTAGAGGGTAGACCAGGGTAATATAATGACAGTAGATGGTAGACCAGGGTAATATAATGACAGTAGAGGGTAGACCAGGGTAATATAATGACAGTAGAAAGTAGACCAGGGTAATATAATGACAGTAGAAAGTAGACCAGGGTAATATAATGACAGTAGATGGTAGACCAGGGTAATATAATGACAGTAGATGGTAGACCAGGGTAATATAATGACAGTAGATGGTAGACCAGGTTAATAGATTGACAGTAGAAAGTAGACCAGGGTAATATAATGACAGTAGATGGTAGACCAGGGTAATTTAATGACAGTAGAAAGTAGACTAGGGTAATATAATGACAGTAGAAAGTAGACCAGGGTAATATAATGACAGTAGATGGTAGACCAGGGTAATATAATGACAGTAGATGGTAGACCAGGGTAATATAATGACAGTAGAGGGTAGACCAGGGTAATATAATGACAGTAGAGGGTAGACCAGGGTAATATAATGACAGTAGAAAGTAGACCAGGGTAATATAATGACAGTAGATGGTAGACCAGGGTAATATAATGACAGTAGATGGTAGACCAGGGTAATATAATGACAGTAGATGGTAGACCAGGGTAATATAATGACAGTAGATGGTAGACCAGGGTATATAATGACAGTAGAAAGTAGACCAGGGTAATATAATGACAGTAGAAAGTAGACCAGGGTAATATAATGACAGTAGATGGTAGACCAGGGTAATATAATGACAGTAGATGGTAGACCAGGGTAATATAATGACAGTAGATGGTAGACCAGGGTAATATAATGACAGTAGATGGTAGACCAGGGTAATATAATGACAGTAGAAAGTAGACCAGGGTAATATAATGACAGTAGAAAGTAGACCAGGGTAATATAATGACAGTAGATGGTAGACCAGGGTAATATAATGACAGTAGATGGTAGACCAGGGTAATATAATGACAGTAGATGGTAGACCAGGGTAATATAATGACAGTAGATGGTAGACCAGGGTAATATAATGACAGTAGATGGTAGACCAGGGTAATATAATGACAGTAGAAAGTAGACCAGGGTAATATAATGACAGTAGAAAGTAGACCAGGGTAATATAATGACAGTAGAAAGTAGACCAGGGTAATATAATGACAGTAGATGGTAGACCAGGGTAATATAATGACAGTAGATGGTAGACCAGGGTAATATAATGACAGTAGATGGTAGACCAGGGTAATATAATGACAGTAGATGGTAGACCAGGGTAATATAATGACAGTAGAAAGTAGACTAGGGTAATATAATGACAGTAGAAAGTAGACCAGGGTAATATAATGACAGTAGATGGTAGACCAGGGTAATATAATGACAGTAGATGGTAGACCAGGGTAATATAATGACAGTAGATGGTAGACCAGGGTAATATAATGACAGTAGAGGGTAGACCAGGGTAATATAATGACAGTAGAAAGTAGACCAGGGTAATATAATGACAGTAGATTGTAGACCAGGGTAATATAATGACAGTAGATGGTAGACCAGGGTAATATAATGACAGTAGAAAGTAGACTAGGGTAATATAATGACAGTAGAAAGTAGACCAGGGTAATATAATGACAGTAGATGGTAGACCAGGGTAATATAATGACAGTAGATGGTAGACCAGGGTAATATAATGACAGTAGAAGGTAGACCAGGGTAATATAATGACAGTAGATGGTAGACCAGGGTAATATAATGACAGTAGAGGGTAGACCAGGTTAATATAATTGACAGTAGATGGTAGACCAGGGTAATATAATGACAGTAGATGGTAGACCAGGGTAATATAATGACAGTAGATGGTAGACCAGGGTAATATAATGACAGTAGAAAGTAGACCAGGGTAATATAATGACAGTAGATGGTAGACCAGGGTAATATAATGACAGTAGAAAGTAGACCAGGGTAATATAATGACAGTAGATGGTAGACCAGGGTAATATAATGACAGTAGATGGTAGACCAGGGTAATATAATGACAGTAGATGGTAGACCAGGGTAATATAATGACAGTAGATGGTAGACCAGGGTAATATAATGACAGTAGATGGTAGACCAGGGTAATATAATGACAGTAGAAAGTAGACCAGGGTAATATAATGACAGTAGAAAGTAGACCAGGGTAATATAATGACAGTAGATGGTAGACCAGGGTAATATAATGACAGTAGATGGTAGACCAGGGTAATATAATGACAGTAGAAAGTAGACCAGGGTAATATAATGACAGTAGAGGGTAGACCAGGGTAATATAATGACAGTAGAAAGTAGACCAGGTAATATAATGACAGTAGATGGTAGACCAGGGTAATATAATGACAGTAGATGGTAGACCAGGGTAATATAATGACAGTAGATGGTAGACCAGGGTAATATAATGACAGTAGAAAGTAGACCAGGGTAATATAATGACAGTAGAAGGTAGACCAGGGTAATATAATGACAGTAGATGGTAGACCAGGGTAATATAATGACAGTAGATGGTAGACCAGGGTAATATAATGACAGTAGATGGTAGACCAGGGTAATATAATGACAGTAGATGGTAGACCAGGGTAATATAATGACAGTAGAGACCAGGGTAATATAATGACAGTAGAGGGTAGACCAGGGTAATATAATGACAGTAGATGGTAGACCAGGGTAATATAATGACAGTAGATGGTAGACCAGGGTAATATAATGACAGTAGATGGTAGACCAGGGTAATATAATGACAGTAGATGGTAGACCAGGGTAATTTAATGACAGTAGAAAGTAGACTAGGGTAATATAATGACAGTAGAAAGTAGACCAGGGTAATATATTGACAGTAGATGGTAGAACAGGGTAATATAATGACAGTAGATGGTAGACCAGGGTAATATAATGACAGTAGAGGGTAGACCAGGGTAATATAATGACAGTAGATGTAGACCAGGGTAATATAATGACAGTAGATGGTAGACCAGGGTAATATAATGACAGTAGAAAGTAGACCAGGGTAATATAATGACAGTAGAAAGTAGACCAGGGTAATATAATGACAGTAGAAAGTAGACCAGGGTAATATAATGACAGTAGATGGTAGACCAGGGTAATATAATGACAGTAGATGGTAGACCAGGTTAATATAATGACAGTAGAAAGTAGACCAGGGTAATATAATGACAGTAGATGGTAGACCAGGGTAATATAATGACAGTAGAAAGGTAGACTAGGGTAATATAATGACAGTAGAAAGTAGACCAGGGTAATATATTGACAGTAGATGGTAGACCAGGGTAATATAATGACAGTAGATGGTAGACCAGGGTAATATAATGACAGTAGAGGGTAGACCAGGGTAATATAATGACAGTAGAAAGTAGACCAGGGTAATATAATGACAGTAGAAAGTAGACCAGGGTAATATAATGACAGTAGATGGTAGACCAGGGTAATATAATGACAGTAGAGGGTAGACCAGATTAATTTAATGACAGTAAAAAGTAGACTAGGGTAATATAATGACAGTAGAAAGTAGACCAGGGTAATATAATGACAGTAGATGGTAGACCAGGGTAATATAATGACAGTAGATGGTAGACCAGGGTAATATAATGACAGTAGATGGTAGACCAGGGTAATATAATGACAGTAGATGGTAGACCAGGGTAATATAATGACAGTAGAGGGTAGACCAGGTTAATATAATGACAGTAGATGGTAGACCAGGGTAATATAATGACAGTAGATGGTAGACCAGGGTAATATAATGACAGTAGATGGTAGACCAGGTAATATAATGACAGTAGAAAGTAGACCAGGGTAATATAATGACAGTAGATGGTAGACCAGGGTAATATAATGACAGTAGAAAGTAGACCAGGGTAATATAATGACAGTAGAAAGTAGACCAGGGTAATATAATGACAGTAGATGGTAGACCAGGGTAATATAATGACAGTAGATGGTAGACCAGGGTAATATAATGACAGTAGATGGTAGACCAGGGTAATATAATGACAGTAGAGGGTAGACCAGGGTAATATAATGACAGTAGAAAGTAGACCAGGGTAATATAATGACAGTAGATGGTAGACCAGGGTAATATAATGACAGTAGATGGTAGACCAGGGTAATATAATGACAGTAGATGGTAGACCAGGGTAATATAATGACAGTAGATGGTAGACCAGGGTAATATAATGACAGTAGAGGGTAGACCAGGGTAATATAATGACAGTAGAAAGTAGACCAGGGTAATATAATGACAGTAGATTGTAGACCAGGGTAATATAATGACAGTAGATGGTAGACCAGGGTAATATAATGACAGTAGATGGTAGACCAGGGTAATATAATGACAGTAGATGGTAGACCAGGGTATTTTAATGACAGTAGAGACCAGGGTAATACAATGACAGTAGAGGGTAGACCAGGGTAATATAATGACAGTAGATGGTGGATCAGGGTAATACAATGACAGTAGAGGGTAGACCAGGGTAATATAATGACAGTAGATGGTGAATCAGGGTAATATAATGACAGTAGATGGTAGACCAGTGTAATTTAATGACAGTAGAAAGTAGACTAGGGTAATATAATGACAGTAGAAAGTAGACCAGGGTAATATATTGACAGTAGATGGTAGACCAGGGTAATATAATGATAGTAGATGGTAGACCAGGGTAATATAATGACAGTAGAGGGTAGACCAGGGTAATATAATGACAGTAGATGTTAGACCAGGGTAATATAATGACAGTAGATGGTAGACCAGGGTAATATAATGACAGTAGAAAGTAGACTAGGGTAATATAATGACAGTAGAAAGTAGACCAGGGTAATATAATGACAGTAGAAAGTAGACCAGGGTAATATAATGACAGTAGATGGTAGACCAGGGTAATATAATGACAGTAGATGGTAGACCAGGTTAATAGATTGACAGTAGAAAGTAGACCAGGGTAATATAATGACAGTAGATGGTAGACCAGGGTAATATAATGACAGTAGAAAGTAGACTAGGGTAATATAATGACAGTAGAAAGTAGACCAGGGTAATATAATGACAGTAGATGGTAGACCAGGGTAATATAATGACAGTAGATGGTAGACCAGGGTAATATAATGACAGTAGAGGGTAGACCAGGGTAATATAATGACAGTAGAGGGTAGACCAGGGTAATTTAATGACAGTAGAAAGTAGACCATGGTAATATAATGACAGTAGATTGTAGACCAGGGTAATATAATGACAGTAGAGGGTAGAACAGATTAATTTAATGACAGTAAAAAGTAGACTAGGGTAATATAATGACAGTAGAAAGTAGACCAGGGTAATATAATGACAGTAGATGGTAGACCAGGGTAATATAATGACAGCAGATGGTAGACCAGGGTAATATAATGACAGTAGATGGTAGACCAGGGTAATATAATGACAGTAGATGGTAGACCAGGGTAATATAATGACAGTAGAGGGTAGACCAGGTTAATAGATTGACAGTAGATGGTAGACCAGGGTAATATAATGACAGTAGATGGTAGACCAGGGTAATATAATGACAGTAGATGGTAGACCAGTGTAATTTAATGACAGTAGAAAGTAGACCAGGGTAATATAATGACAGTAGATGGTAGACCAGGGTAATTTAATGACAGTAGAAAGTAGACTAGGGTAATATAATGACAGTAGAAAGTAGACCAGGGTAATATATTGACAGTAGATGGTAGACCAGGGTAATATAATGACAGTAGATGGTAGACCAGGGTAATATAATGACAGTAGAGGGTAGACCAGGGTAATATAATGACAGTAGAGGGTAGACCAGGGTAATTTAATGACAGTAGAAAGTAGACATGGTAATATAATGACAGTAGATTGTAGACCAGGGTAATATAATGACAGTAGATGGTAGACCAGGGTAATATAATGACAGTAGATGGTAGACCAGGGTAATATAATGACAGTAGAGGGTAGACCAGGGTAATATAATGACAGTAGAGGGTAGACCAGGGTAATTTAATGACAGTAGAAAGTAGACCATGGTAATATAATGACAGTAGATTGTAGACCAGGGTAATATAATGACAGCAGATGGTAGACCAGGGTAATATAATGACAGTAGATGGTAGACCAGGGTAATATAATGACAGTAGATGGTAGACCAGGGTATTTTAATGACAGTAGAGACCAGGGTAATACAATGACAGTAGAGGGTAGACCAGGGTAATATAATGACAGTAGATGGTAGGATCAGGGTAATATAATGACAGTAGATGGTAGACCAGGGTAATATAATGACAGTAGATGGTGAGACCAGGGTAATATAATGACAGTAGATGGTAGACCAGTGTAATTTAATGACAGTAGAAAGTAGACCAGGGTAATATAATGACAGTAGAAATTAGACCAGGGTAATATATTGACAGTAGATGGTAGACCAGGGTAATATAATGATAGTAGATGGTAGACCAGGGTAATATAATGACAGTAGAGGGTAGACCAGGGTAATATAATGACAGTAGATGTTAGACCAGGGTAATATAATGACAGTAGAGGGTAGACCAGGGTAATATAATGACAGTAGAAAGTAGACTAGGGTAATATAATGACAGTAGAAAGTAGACCAGGGTAATATAATGACAGTAGAAAGTAGACCAGGGTAATATAATGACAGTAGATGGTAGACCAGGGTAATATAATGACAGTAGATGGTAGACCAGGTTAATAGAATTGACAGTAGAAAGTAGACCAGGGTAATATAATGACAGTAGATGGTAGACCAGGGTAATATAATGACAGTAGAAAGTAGACTAGGGTAATATAATGACAGTAGAAAGTAGACCAGGGTAATATATTGACAGTAGATGGTAGACCAGGGTAATATAATGACAGTAGATGGTAGACCAGGGTAATATAATGACAGTAGAGGGTAGACCAGGGTAATATAATGACAGTAGATGGTAGACCAGGGTAATATAATGACAGTAGAAAGTAGACCATGGTAATATAATGACAGTAGATTGTAGACCAGGGTAATATAATGACAGTAGAGGTAGACCAGATTAATTTAATGACAGTAGAAAGTAGACCAGGGTAATATAATGACAGTAGAAAGTAGACCAGGGTAATATAATGACAGTAGATGGTAGACCAGGGTAATATAATGACAGTAGATGGTAGACCAGGGTAATATAATGACAGTAGATGGTAGACCAGGGTAATATAATGACAGTAGATGGTAGACCAGGGTAATATAATGACAGTAGAAAGTAGACCAGGGTAATATAATGACAGTAGATGGTAGACCAGGGTAATATAATGACAGTAGATGGTAGACCAGGGTAATATAATGACAGTAGATGGTAGACCAGGGTAATATAATGACAGTAGAAAGTAGACCAGGGTAATATAATGACAGTAGATGGTAGACCAGGGTAATATAATGACAGTAGAAAGTAGACTAGGGTAATATAATGACAGTAGAAAGTAGACCAGGGTAATATATTGACAGTAGATGGTAGACCAGGGTAATATAATGACAGTAGATGGTAGACCAGGGTAATATAATGACAGTAGATGGTAGACCAGGGTAATATAATGACAGTAGAGGGTAGACCAGGGTAATATAATGACAGTAGAAAGTAGACCAGGGTAATATAATGACAGTAGATGGTAGACCAGGGTAATATAATGACAGTAGATGGTAGACCAGGGTAATTTAATGACAGTAGAAAGTAGACCAGGGTAATATAATGACAGTAGAAAGTAGACCAGGGTAATATAATGACAGTAGATGGTAGACCAGGGTAATATAATGACAGTAGATGGTAGACCAGGGTAATATAATGACAGTAGATGGTAGACCAGGGTAATATAATGACAGTAGATGGTAGACCAGGGTAATATAATGACAGTAGATGGTAGACCAGTGTAATATAATATAATGACAGTAGAAAGTAGACTAGGGTAATATAATGACAGTAGAAAGTAGACCAGGGTAATATAATGACAGTAGATGGTAGACCAGGGTAATATAATGACAGTAGATGGTAGACCAGGGTAATATAATGACAGTAGATGGTAGACCAGGGTAATATAATGACAGTAGATGGTAGACCAGGGTAATATAATGACAGTAGATGGTAGACCAGGGTAATATAATGACAGTAGATGGTAGACCAGGGTAATATAATGACAGTAGATGGTAGACCAGGGTAATATAATGACAGTAGATGGTAGACCAGGGTAATATAATGACAGTAGAAAGTAGACCAGGGTAATATAATGACAGTAGATGGTAGACCAGGGTAATATAATGACAGTAGATGGTAGACCAGGGTAATATAATGACAGTAGATGGTAGACCAGGGTAATATAATGACAGTAGATGGTAGACCAGGGTAATATAATGACAGTAGATGGTAGACCAGGGTAATATAATGACAGTAGAGGGTAGACCAGGGTAATATAATGACAGTAGATGGTAGACCAGGGTAATATAATGACAGTAGAAAGTAGACCAGGGTAATATAATGACAGTAGATGGTAGACCAGGGTAATATAATGACAGTAGATGGTAGACCAGGGTAATATAATGACAGTAGATGGTAGACCAGGGTAATATAATGACAGTAGAGGGTAGACCAGGGTAATATAATGACAGTAGAGGGTAGACCAGGGTAATTTAATGACAGTAGAAAGTAGACCAGGGTAATATAATGACAGTAGATGGTAGACCAGGGTAATATAATGACAGTAGATGGTAGACCAGGGTAATATAATGACAGTAGATGGTAGACCAGGGTAATATAATGACAGTAGATGGTAGACCAGGGTAATATAATGACAGTAGAGACCAGGGTAATATAATGACAGTAGAGGTAGACCAGGGTAATATAATGACAGTAGAAGGTAGACCAGGGTAATATAATGACAGTAGATGGTAGACCAGGGTAATATAATGACAGTAGATGGTAGACCAGGGTAATATAATGACAGTAGATGGTAGACCAGGTAATTTAATGACAGTAGAAAGTAGACCAGGGTAATATAATGACAGTAGAAAGTAGACCAGGGTAATATAATGACAGTAGATGGTAGACCAGGGTAATATAATGACAGTAGATGGTAGACCAGGGTAATATAATGACAGTAGATGGTAGACCAGGGTAATATAATGACAGTAGATGGTAGACCAGGGTAATATAATGACAGTAGATGGTAGACCAGGGTAATATAATGACAGTAGATGGTAGACCAGGGTAATATAATGACAGTAGAAAGTAGACCAGGGTAATATAATGACAGTAGAAAGTAGACCAGGGTAATATAATGACAGTAGAGGGTAGACCAGGGTAATATAATGACAGTAGATGGTAGACCAGGGTAATATAATGACAGTAGATGGTAGACCAGGGTAGTGGAATGACAGTAGATGGTAGACCAGGGTAATATAATGACAGTAGAAAGTAGACCAGGGTAATATAATGACAGTAGAAAGTAGACCAGGGTAATATAATGACAGTAGATGGTAGACCAGGGTAATATAATGACAGTAGATGGTAGACCAGGGTAATATAATGACAGTAGAGGGTAGACCAGGGTAATATAATGACAGTAGATGGTAGACCAGGGTAATATAATGACAGTAGATGGTAGACCAGGGTAATATAATGACAGTAGATGGTAGACCAGGGTAATATAATGACAGTAGATGGTAGACCAGGGTAATATAATGACAGTAGAAAGTAGACCAGGGTAATATAATGACAGTAGAAAGTAGACCAGGGTAATATAATGACAGTAGATGGTAGACCAGGGTAATATAATGACAGTAGATGGTAGACCAGGGTAATATAATGACAGTAGATGGTAGACCAGGGTAATATAATGACAGTAGATGGTAGACCAGGGTAATATAATGACAGTAGATGGTAGACCAGGGTAATATAATGACAGTAGATGGTAGACCAGGGTAATATAATGACAGTAGATGGTAGACCAGGGTAATATAATGACAGTAGAGGGTAGACCAGGGTAATATAATGACAGTAGAAAGTAGACCAGGGTAATATAATGACAGTAGATGGTAGACCAGGGTAATATAATGACAGTAGAAAGTAGACCAGGGTAATATAATGACAGTAGAAAGTAGACCAGGGTAATATAATGACAGTAGATGGTAGACCAGGGTAATATAATGACAGTAGATGGTAGACCAGGGTAATATAATGACAGTAGATGGTAGACCAGGGTAATATAATGACAGTAGATGGTAGACCAGGGTAATATAATGACAGTAGATGGTAGACCAGGGTAATATAATGACAGTAGATGGTAGACCAGGGTAATATAATGACAGTAGATGGTAGACCAGGGTAATTTAATGACAGTAGAAAGTAGACTAGGGTAATATAATGACAGTAGAAAGTAGACCAGGGTAATATAATGACAGTAGATGGTAGACCAGGGTAATATAATGACAGTAGATGGTAGACCAGGGTAATATAATGACAGTAGATGGTAGACCAGGGTAATATAATGACAGTAGATGGTAGACCAGGGTAATATAATGACAGTAGATGGTAGACCAGGGTAATATAATGACAGTAGATGGTAGACCAGGGTAATATAATGACAGTAGATGGTAGACCAGGGTAATATAATAACAGTAGATGGTAGACCAGGGTAATATAATGACAGTAGATGGTAGACCAGGTAATATAATGACAGTAGATGGTAGACCAGGGTAATATAATGACAGTAGACAGAAAGACCAGGGTAATATAATGACAGTAGACAATAGACAGGGTAATATAATGACAGTAGAAAGTAGACCAGGGTAATATAATGACAGTAGATGGTAGACCAGGGTAATATAATGACAGTAGATGGTAGACCAGGGTAATATAATGACAGTAGATGGTAGACCAGGGTAATATAATGACAGTAGATGGTAGACCAGGGTAATATAATGACAGTAGATGGTAGACCAGGGTAATATAATGACAGTAGATGGTAGACCAGGGTAATATAATGACAGTAGATGGTAGACCAGGGTAATATAATGACAGTAGAAAGTAGACCAGGGTAATATAATGACAGTAGATGGTAGACCAGGGTAATATAATGACAGTAGATGGTAGACCAGGTAATATAATGACAGTAGAAAGTAGACCAGGGTAATATAATGACAGTAGATGGTAGACCAGGGTAATATAATGACAGTAGAAAGTAGACCAGGGTAATATAATGACAGTAGAAAGTAGACCAGGGTAATATAATGACAGTAGATGGTAGACCAGGGTAATATAATGACAGTAGATGGTAGACCAGGGTAATATAATGACAGTAGATGGTAGACCAGGGTAATATAATGACAGTAGAAAGTAGACCAGGGTAATATAATGACAGTAGAAAGTAGACCAGGGTAATATAATGACAGTAGAGGGTAGACCAGGGTAATATAATGACAGTAGATGGTAGACCAGGGTAATATAATGACAGTAGATGGTAGACCAGGGTAATATAATGACAGTAGATGTAGACCAGGGTAATATAATGACAGTAGATGGTAGACCAGGGTAATATAATGACAGTAGAAAGTAGACTAGGGTAATATAATGACAGTAGAAAGTAGACCAGGGTAATATAATGACAGTAGATGGTAGACCAGGGTAATATAATGACAGTAGATGGTAGACCAGGGTAATATAATGACAGTAGAGGGTAGACCAGGGTAATATAATGACAGTAGAGGGTAGACCAGGGTAATATAATGACAGTAGAAAGTAGACCAGGGTAATATAATGACAGTAGATGGTAGACCAGGGTAATATAATGACAGTAGAGGGTAGACCAGGGTAATATAATGACAGTAGAAAGTAGACCAGGGTAATATAATGACAGTAGAATGTAGACCAGGGTAATATAATGACAGTAGATGGTAGACCAGGGTAATATAATGACAGTAGATGGTAGACCAGGGTAATATAATGACAGTAGATGGTAGACCAGGGTAATATAATGACAGTAGATGGTAGACCAGGGTAATATAATGACAGTAGAGGGTAGACCAGGGTAATATAATGACAGTAGATGGTAGACCAGGGTAATATAATGACAGTAGATGGTAGACCAGGGTAATATAATGACAGTAGATGGTAGACCAGGGTAATATAATGACAGTAGAAAGGTAGACCAGGGTAATATAATGACAGTAGAAAGTAGACCAGGGTAATATAATGACAGTAGATGGTAGACCAGGGTAATATAATGACAGTAGATGGTAGACCAGGTAATATAATGACAGTAGAAAGTAGACCAGGGTAATATAATGACAGTAGATGGTAGACCAGGGTAATATAATGACAGTAGAAAGTAGACCAGGGTAATATAATGACAGTAGAAAGTAGACCAGGGTAATATAATGACAGTAGATGGTAGACCAGGGTAATATAATGACAGTAGATGGTAGACCAGGGTAATATAATGACAGTAGAGGGTAGACCAGGGTAATATAATGACAGTAGAGGGTAGACCAGGGTAATATAATGACAGTAGAAAGTAGACCAGGGTAATATAATGACAGTAGATTGTAGACCAGGGTAATATAATGACAGTAGAGGGTAGACCAGATTAATATAATGACAGTAGAAAGTAGACCAGGGTAATATAATGACAGTAGAAAGTAGACCAGGGTAATATAATGACAGTAGATGGTAGACCAGGGTAATATAATGACAGTAGATGGTAGACCAGGGTAATATAATGACAGTAGATGGTAGACCAGGGTAATATAATGACAGTAGATGGTAGACCAGGGTAATATAATGACAGTAGAAAGTAGACCAGGGTAATATAATGACAGTAGAAAGTAGACCAGGGTAATATAATGACAGTAGATGGTAGACCAGGGTAATATAATGACAGTAGATGGTAGACCAGGTTAATATAATGACAGTAGAAAGTAGACCAGGGTAATATAATGACAGTAGATGGTAGACCAGGGTAATATAATGACAGTAGAAAGTAGACTAGGGTAATATAATGACAGTAGAAAGTAGACCAGGGTAATATATTGACAGTAGATGGTAGACCAGGGTAATATAATGACAGTAGATGGTAGACCAGGGTAATATAATGACAGTAGAGGTAGACCAGGGTAATATAATGACAGTAGAGGGTAGACCAGGGTAATATAATGACAGTAGAAAGTAGACCAGGGTAATATAATGACAGTAGATGGTAGACCAGGGTAATATAATGACAGTAGAGGGTAGACCAGGGTAATATAATGACAGTAGAAAGTAGACTAGGGTAATATAATGACAGTAGATGGTAGACCAGGGTAATATAATGACAGTAGATGGTAGACCAGGGTAATATAATGACAGTAGATGGTAGACCAGGGTAATATAATGACAGTAGATGGTAGACCAGGGTAATATAATGACAGTAGATGGTAGACCAGGGTAATATAATGACAGTAGAAAGTAGACCAGGGTAATATAATGACAGTAGATGGTAGACCAGGGTAATATAATGACAGTAGATGGTAGACCAGGTTAATATAATGACAGTAGAAAGTAGACCAGGGTAATATAATGACAGTAGATGGTAGACCAGGGTAATATAATGACAGTAGAAAGTAGACCAGGGTAATATAATGACAGTAGAAAGTAGACCAGGGTAATATATTGACAGTAGATGGTAGACCAGGGTAATATAATGACAGTAGATGGTAGACCAGGGTAATATAATGACAGTAGAGGGTAGACCAGGGTAATATAATGACAGTAGAGGGTAGACCAGGGTAATATAATGACAGTAGAAAGTAGACCAGGGTAATATAATGACAGTAGATGGTAGACCAGGGTAATATAATGACAGTAGATGGTAGACCAGGGTAATATAATGACAGTAGAGGGTAGACCAGGTTAATATAATGACAGTAGATGGTAGACCAGGGTAATATAATGACAGTAGATGGTAGACCAGGGTAATATAATGACAGTAGATGGTAGACCAGGGTAATATAATGACAGTAGAAAGTAGACTAGGGTAATATAATGACAGTAGAAAGTAGACCAGGGTAATATAATGACAGTAGATGGTAGACCAGGTTAATAGATTGACAGTAGAAAGTAGACCAGGGTAATATAATGACAGTAGATGGTAGACCAGGGTAATATAATGACAGTAGAAAGTAGACTAGGGTAATATAATGACAGTAGAAAGTAGACCAGGGTAATATAATGACAGTAGAAAGTAGACCAGGGTAATATAATGACAGTAGATGGTAGACCAGGGTAATATAATGACAGTAGATGGTAGACCAGGGTAATATAATGACAGTAGAAAGTAGACTAGGGTAATATAATGACAGTAGAAAGTAGACCAGGGTAATATAATGACAGTAGAAAGTAGACCAGGGTAATATAATGACAGTAGATGGTAGACCAGGGTAATATAATGACAGTAGATGGTAGACCAGGTTAATATAATGACAGTAGAAAGTAGACCAGGGTAATATAATGACAGTAGATGGTAGACCAGGGTAATGTTAATGACAGTAGAAAGTAGACTAGGGTAATATAATGACAGTAGAAAGTAGACCAGGGTAATATATTGACAGTAGATGGTAGACCAGGGTAATATAATGACAGTAGATGGTAGACCGGGGTAATATAATGACAGTAGAGGGTAGACCGGGGTAATATAATGACAGTAGAGGGTAGACCAGGGTAATTTAATGACAGTAGAAAGTAGACCATGGTAATATAATGACAGTAGATTGTAGACCAGGGTAATATAATGACAGTAGAGGGTAGAACAGATTAATTTAATGACAGTAAAAAGTAGACTAGGGTAATATAATGACAGTAGAATGTAGACCAGGGTAATATAATGACAGTAGATGGTAGACCAGGGTAATATAATGACAGTAGATGGTAGACCAGGGTAATATAATGACAGTAGATGGTAGACCAGGGTAATATAATGACAGTAGATGGTAGACCAGGGTAATATAATGACAGTAGAGGGTAGACCAGGTTAATAGATTGACAGTAGATGGTAGACCAGGGTAATATAATGACAGTAGATGGTAGACCAGGGTAATATAATGACAGTAGATGGTAGACCAGTGTAATTTAATGACAGTAGAAAGTAGACTAGGGTAATATAATGACAGTAGAAAGTAGACCAGGGTAATATAATGACAGTAGATGGTAGACCAGGGTAATATAATGACAGTAGATGGTAGACCAGGTTAATAGATTGACAGTAGAAAGTAGACCAGGGTAATATAATGACAGTAGATGGTAGACCAGGGTAATTTAATGACAGTAGAAAGTAGACTAGGGTAATATAATGACAGTAGAAAGTAGACCAGGGTAATATATTGACAGTAGATGGTAGACCAGGGTAATATAATGACAGTAGATGGTAGACCGGGGTAATATAATGACAGTAGAGGGTAGACCAGGGTAATATAATGACAGTAGAGGGTAGACCAGGGTAATTTAATGACAGTAGAAAGTAGACCATGGTAATATAATGACAGTAGATTGTAGACCAGGGTAATATAATGACAGTAGAGGGTAGACCAGATTAATTTAATGACAGTAAAAAGTAGACTAGGGTAATATAATGACAGTAGAAAGTAGACCAGGGTAATATATTGACAGTAGATGGTAGACCAGGGTAATATAATGATAGTAGATGGTAGACCAGGGTAATATAATGACAGTAGATGTTAGACCAGGGTAATATAATGACAGTAGAGGGTAGACCAGGGTAATATAATGACAGTAGAAAGTAGACCAGGGTAATATAATGACAGTAGAAAGTAGACCAGGGTAATATAATGACAGTAGATGGTAGACCAGGGTAATATAATGACAGTAGATGGTAGACCAGGTTAATAGAATGACAGTAGAAAGTAGACCAGGGTAATATAATGACAGTAGATGGTAGACCAGGGTAATATAATGACAGTAGAAAGTAGACCAGGGTAATATAATGACAGTAGAAAGTAGACCAGGGTAATATATTGACAGTAGATGGTAGACCAGGGTAATATAATGACAGTAGATGGTAGACCAGGGTAATATAATGACAGTAGAGGGTAGACCAGGGTAATATAATGACAGTAGAGGGTAGACCAGGGTAATTTAATGACAGTAGAAAGTAGACCATGGTAATATAATGACAGTAGATTGTAGACCAGGGTAATATAATGACAGTAGAGGGTAGACCAGATTAATTTAATGACAGTAAAAAGTAGACTAGGGTAATATATTGACAGTAGATGGTAGACCAGGGTAATATAATGACAGTAGATGGTAGACCAGGGTAATATAATGACAGTAGAGGGTAGACCAGGGTAATATAATGACAGTAGATGTTAGACCAGGGTAATATAATGACAGTAGAGGGTAGACCAGGGTAATATAATGACAGTAGAAAGTAGACCAGGGTAATATAATGACAGTAGATGGTAGACCAGGGTAATATAATGACAGTAGATGGTAGACCAGGTTAATAGATTGACAGTAGAAAGTAGACCAGGGTAATATAATGACAGTAGATGGTAGACCAGGGTAATTTAATGACAGTAGAAAGTAGACTAGGGTAATATAATGACAGTAGAAAGTAGACCAGGGTAATATATTGACAGTAGATTGTAGACCAGGGTAATATAATGACAGTAGATGGTAGACCGGGGTAATATAATGACAGTAGAGGGTAGACCAGGGTAATATTATGACAGTAGAGGGTAGACCAGGGTAATTTAATGACAGTAGAAAGTAGACCAGGGTAATATATTGACAGTAGATGGTAGACCAGGGTAATATAATGACAGTAGATGGTAGACCGGGGTAATATAATGACAGTAGAGGGTAGACCGGGGTAATATAATGACAGTAGAGGGTAGACCAGGGTAATTTAATGACAGTAGAAAGTAGACCATGGTAATATAATGACAGTAGATTGTAGACCAGGGTAATATAATGACAGTAGAGGGTAGACAGATTAATTTAATGACAGTAAAAGTAGACTAGGGTAATATAATGACAGTAGAATGTAGACCAGGGTAATATAATGACAGTAGATGGTAGACCAGGGTAATATAATGACAGCAGATGGTAGACCAGGGTAATATATTGACAGTAGATGGTAGACCAGGGTAATATAATGACAGTAGATGGTAGACCAGGGTAATATAATGACAGTAGAGGGTAGACCAGGTTAATATAATGACAGTAGATGGTAGACCAGGGTAATATAATGACAGTAGATGGTAGACCAGGGTAATATAATGACAGTAGATGGTAGACCAGTGTAATTTAATGACAGTAGAAAGTAGACTAGGGTAATATAATGACAGTAGAAAGTAGACCAGGGTAATATAATGACAGTAGATGGTAGACCAGGGTAATATAATGACAGTAGATGGTAGACCAGGTTAATATAATGACAGTAGAAAGTAGACCAGGGTAATATAATGACAGTAGATGGTAGACCAGGGTAATTTAATGACAGTAGAAAGTAGACTAGGGTAATATAATGACAGTAGAAAGTAGACCAGGGTAATATAATGACAGTAGATGGTAGACCAGGGTAATATAATGACAGTAGATGGTAGACCAGGGGTAATATAATGACAGTAGAGGGTAGACCAGGGTAATATAATGACAGTAGAGGGTAGACCAGGGTAATTTAATGACAGTAGAAAGTAGACCAGGGTAATATAATGACAGTAGATTGTAGACCAGGGTAATATAATGACAGTAGAGGGTAGACCAGATTAATTTAATGACAGTAAAAAGTAGACTAGGGTAATATAATGACAGTAGAAAGTAGACCAGGGTAATATATTGACAGTAGATGGTAGACCAGGGTAATATAATGACAGTAGATGGTAGACCAGGGTAATATAATGACAGTAGAGGGTAGACCAGGGTAATATAATGACAGTAGAGGGTAGACCAGGGTAATATAATGACAGTAGAAAGTAGACCAGGGTAATATAATGACAGTAGAAAGTAGACCAGGGTAATATAATGACAGTAGATGGTAGACCAGGGTAATATAATGACAGTAGATGGTAGACCAGGGTAATATAATGACAGTAGAAAGTAGACCAGGGTAATATAATGACAGTAGATGGTAGACCAGGGTAATTTAATGACAGTAGAAAGTAGACTAGGGTAATATAATGACAGTAGAAAGTAGACCAGGGTAATATATTGACAGTAGATGGTAGACCAGGGTAATATAATGACAGTTGATGGTAGACCGGGGTAATATAATGACAGTAGAGGGTAGACCAGGGTAATATAATGACAGTAGAGGGTAGACCAGGGTAATTTAATGACAGTAGAAAGTAGACCATGGTAATATAATGACAGTAGATTGTAGACCAGGGTAATATAATGACAGTAGAGGGTAGACCAGATTAATTTAATGACAGTAGAAAGTAGACTAGGGTAATATAATGACAGTAGATGGTAGACCAGGGTAATATAATGACAGTAGATGGTAGACCAGGGTAATATAATGACAGTAGATGGTAGACCAGGGTAATATAATGACAGTAGATGGTAGACCAGGGTAATATAATGACAGTAGATGGTAGACCAGGGTAATATAATGACAGTAGAGGGTAGACCAGGGTAATATAATGACAGTAGAAAGTAGACCAGGGTAATATAATGACAGTAGATGGTAGACCAGGGTAATATAATGACAGTAGATGGTAGACCAGGTTAATAGATTGACAGTAGAAAGTAGACCAGGGTAATATAATGACAGTAGATGGTAGACCAGGGTAATTTAATGACAGTAGAAAGTAGACTAGGGTAATATAATGACAGTAGAAAGTAGACCAGGGTAATATATTGACAGTAGATTGTAGACCAGGGTAATATAATGACAGTAGATGGTAGACCGGGGTAATATAATGACAGTAGAGGGTAGACCAGGGTAATATTATGACAGTAGAGGGTAGACCAGGGTAATTTAATGACAGTAGAAAGTAGACCATGGTAATATAATGACAGTAGAGGGTAGACCAGGGTAATATAATGACAGTAGATGGTAGACCAGGGTAATATAATGACAGCAGATGGTAGACCAGGGTAATATAATGACAGTAGATGGTAGACCAGGGTAATATAATGACAGTAGAAGGTAGACCAGGGTAATAGATTGACAGTAGATGGTAGACCAGGGAAATATAATGACAGTAGATGGTAGACCAGGGTATTTTAATGACAGTAGAGACCAGGGTAATACAATGACAGTAGAGGGTAGACCAGGGTAATATAATGACAGTAGATGGTAGACCAGGGTAATATAATGACAGTAGATGGTAGACCAGGGTAATATAATGACAGTAGAAGGTAGACCAGGGTAATATAATGACAGTAGATGGTAGACCAGGGTAATATAATGACAGTAGAAGGTAGACCAGGGTAATATAATGACAGTAGAAAGTAGACCAGGGTAATATATTGACAGTAGATTGTAGACCAGGGTAATATAATGACAGTAGATGGTAGACCAGGGTAATATAATGACAGTAGAGGGTAGACCAGGGTAATATAATGACAGTAGAGGGTAGACCAGGGTAATATAATGACAGTAGATGGTAGACCAGGGTAATATAATGACAGTAGAGGGTAGACCAGGGTAATATAATGACAGTAGATGGTAGACCAGGGTAATATAATGACAGCAGATGGTAGACCAGGGTAATATAATGACAGTAGATGGTAGACCAGGGTAATATAATGACAGTAGAAGGTAGACCAGGGTAATAGATTGACAGTAGATGGTAGACCAGGGAAATATAATGACAGTAGATGGTAGACCAGGGTATTTTAATGACAGTAGAGACCAGGGTAATACAATGACAGTAGAGGGTAGACCAGGGTAATATAATGACAGTAGATGGTAGACCAGGGTAATATAATGACAGTAGATGGTAGACCAGGTTAATAGATTGACAGTAGAAAGTAGACCAGGGTAATATAATGACAGTAGATGGTAGACCAGGGTAATATAATGACAGTAGAAAGTAGACTAGGGTAATATAATGACAGTAGAAAGTAGACCAGGGTAATATATTGACAGTAGATGGTAGACCAGGGTAATATAATGACAGTTGATGGTAGACCGGGGTAATATAATGACAGTAGAGGGTAGACCAGGGTAATATAATGACAGTAGAGGGTAGACCAGGGTAATTTAATGACAGTAGAAAGTAGACCATGGTAATATAATGACAGTAGATTGTAGACCAGGGTAATATAATGACAGTAGAGGGTAGACCAGATTAATTTAATGACAGTAAAAAGTAGACTAGGGTAATATATTGACAGTAGATGGTAGACCAGGGTAATATAATGATAGTAGATGGTAGACCAGGGTAATATAATGACAGTAGAGGGTAGACCAGGGTAATATAATGACAGTAGATGTTAGACCAGGGTAATATAATGACAGTCGAGGGTAGACCAGGGTAATATAATGACAGTAGAAAGTAGACCAGGGTAATATAATGACAGTAGATGGTAGACCAGGGTAATATAATGACAGTAGAAAGTAGACTAGGGTAATATAATGACAGTAGAAAGTAGACCAGGGTAATATATTGACAGTAGATGGTAGACCAGGGTAATATAATGACAGTAGATGGTAGACCGGGGTAATATAATGACAGTAGAGGGTAGACCAGGGTAATATAATGACAGTAGAGGGTAGACCAGGGTAATTTAATGACAGTAGAAAGTAGACCATGGTAATATAATGACAGTAGATTGTAGACCAGGGTAATATATTGACAGTAGATGGTAGACCAGGTTAATATAATGAAAGTAGATGGTAGACCAGGGTAATATAATGACAGTAGAGGGTAGACCAGGGTAATATAATGACAGTAGATGTTAGACCAGGGTAATATAATGACAGTAGAGGGTAGACCAGGGTAATATAATGACAGTAGAAAGTAGACCAGGGTAATATAATGACAGTAGAAAGTAGACCAGGGTAATATAATGACAGTAGATGGTAGACCAGGTTAATAGATTGACAGTAGAAAGTAGACCAGGGTAATATAATGACAGTAGATGGTAGACCAGGGTAATTTAATGACAGTAGAAAGTAGACTAGGGTAATATAATGACAGTAGAAAGTAGACCAGGGTAATATATTGACAGTAGATTGTAGACCAGGGTAATATAATGACAGTAGATGGTAGACCGGGGTAATATAATGACAGTAGAGGGTAGACCAGGGTAATATTATGACAGTAGAAAGTAGACCATGGTAATATAATGACAGTAGATTTTAGACCAGGGTAATATAATGACAGCAGATGGTAGACCAGGGTAATATAATGACAGTAGATGGTAGACCAGGGTAATATAATGACAGTAGAAGGTAGACCAGGGTAATAGATTGACAGTAGATGGTAGACCAGGGTAATATAATGACAGTAGATGGTAGACCAGGGTATTTTAATGACAGTAGAGACCAGGGTAATATAATGACAGTAGATGGTGGATCAGGGTAATATAATGACAGTAGAGGGTAGACCAGGGTAATATAATGAGAGTAGATGGTGGATCAGGGTAATATAATGACAGTAGAGGGTAGACCAGGGTAATATAATGACAGTAGAGGGTAGACCAGGGTAATTTAATGACAGTAGAAAGTAGACTAGGGTAATATAATGACAGTAGAAAGTAGACCAGGGTAATATATTGACAGTAGATGGTAGACCAGGGTAATATAATGACAGTAGATGGTAGACCAGGGTAATATAATGACAGTAGAGGGTAGACCAGGTTAATATAATGACAGTAGATGGTAGACCAGGGTAATATAATGACAGTAGATGGTAGACCAGGGTAATATAATGACAGTAGATGGTAGACCAGTGTAATATAATGACAGTAGAAAGTAGACTAGGGTAATATAATGACAGTAGAAAGTAGACCAGGGTAATATAATGACAGTAGATGGTAGACCAGGGTAATATAATGACAGTAGAGGGTAGACCAGGGTAATATAATGACAGTAGATGTTAGACCAGGGTAATATAATGACAGTAGAGGGTAGACTAGGGTAATATAATGACAGTAGATGTTAGACCAGGGTAATATAATGACAGTCGAGGGTAGACCAGGGTAATATAATGACAGTAGAAAGTAGACCAGGGTAATATAATGACAGTAGAAAGTAGACCAGGGTAATATAATGACAGTAGATGGTAGACCAGGGTAATTTAATGACAGTAGAAAGTAGACTAGGGTAATATAATGACAGTAGAAAGTAGACCAGGGTAATATATTGACAGTAGATGGTAGACCAGGGTAATATAATGACAGTTGATGGTAGACCGGGGTAATATAATGACAGTAGAGGGTAGACCAGGGTAATATAATGACAGTAGAGGGTAGACCAGGGTAATTTAATGACAGTAGAAAGTAGACCAGGGTAATATAATGACAGTAGATTGTAGACCAGGGTAATATAATGACAGTAGAGGGTAGACCAGATTAATTTAATGACAGTAAAAAGTAGACCAGGGTAATATATTGACAGTAGATGGTAGACCAGGGTAATATAATGATAGTAGATGGTAGACCAGGGTAATATAATGACAGTAGAGGGTAGACCAGGGTAATATAATGACAGTAGATGTTAGACCAGGGTAATATAATGACAGTAGAGGGTAGACCAGGGTAATATAATGACAGTAGAAAGTAGACCAGGGTAATATAATGACAGTAGATGGTAGACCAGGGTAATATAATAACAGTAGATGGTAGACCAGGTTAATAGATTGACAGTAGAAAGTAGACCATGGTAATATAATGACAGTAGATTTTAGACCAGGGTAATATTATGACAGTAGAGGGTAGACCAGGGTAATTTAATGACAGTAGAAAGTAGACCATGGTAATATGACAGTAGATTTTAGACCAGGGTAATATAATGACAGCAGATGGTAGACCAGGGTAATATAATGACAGTAGATGGTAGACCAGGGTAATATAATGACAGTAGATGGTAGACCAGGGTAATATAATGACAGTAGATGGTAGACCAGGGAAATATAATGACAGTAGATGGTAGACCAGGGTAATTTAATGACAGTAGAGACCAGGGTAATATAATGACAGTAGAGGGTAGACCAGGGTAATATAATGACAGTAGATGGTGGATCAGGGTAATACAATGACAGTAGAGGGTAGACCAGGGTAATATAATGACAGTAGATGGTGGATCAGGGTAATATAATGACAGTAGAGGGTAGACCAGGGTAATATAATGACAGTAGAGGGTAGACCAGGGTAATTTAATGACAGTAGAAAGTAGACTAGGGTAATATAATGACAGTAGAAAGTAGACCAGGGTAATATATTGACAGTAGATGGTAGACCAGGGTAATATAATGACAGTAGATGGTAGACCAGGGTAATATAATGACAGTAGAGGGTAGACCAGGTTAATAGATTGACAGTAGATGGTAGACCAGGGTAATATAATGACAGTAGATGGTAGACCAGGGTAATATAATGACAGTAGATGGTAGACCAGTGTAATTTAATGACAGTAGAAAGTAGACTAGGGTAATATAATGACAGTAGAAAGTAGACCAGGGTAATATATTGACAGTAGATGGTAGACCAGGGTAATATAATGACAGTAGAGGGTAGACCAGGGTAATATAATGACAGTAGATGTTAGACCAGGGTAATATAATGACAGTAGAGGGTAGACTAGGGTAATATAATGACAGTAGAAAGTAGACCAGGGTAATATAATGACAGTAGATGATAGACCAGGGTAATATAATGACAGTAGATGGTAGACCAGGGTAATATAATGACAGTAGAAAGTAGACCAGGGTAATATAATGACAGTAGATGGTAGACCAGGGTAATATAATGACAGTAGAAAGTAGACTAGGGTAATATAATGACAGTAGAAAGTAGACCAGGGTAATATAATGACAGTAGATGGTAGACCAGGGTAATATAATGACAGTTGATGACAGGGTAATATAATGACAGTAGAGGGTAGACCAGGGTAATATAATGACAGTAGAGGGTAGACCAGGGTAATTTAATGACAGTAGAAAGTAGACCAGGGTAATATAATGACAGTAGATTGTAGACCAGGGTAATATAATGACAGTAGAGGGTAGACCAGATTAATTTAATGACAGTAAAAAGTAGACTAGGGTAATATAATGACAGTAGATGGTAGACCAGGGTAATATAATGACAGTAGATGGTAGACCAGGGTAATATAATGACAGTAGAGGGTAGACCAGGGTAATATAATGACAGTAGATGTTAGACCAGGGTAATATAATGACAGTAGAGGGTAGACCAGGGTAATATAATGACAGTAGAAAGTAGACCAGGGTAATATAATGACAGTAGAAAGTAGACCAGGGTAATATAATGACAGTAGATGGTAGACCAGGGTAATATAATGACAGTAGATGGTAGACCAGGTTAATAGATTGACAGTAGAAAGTAGACCAGGGTAATATAATGACAGTAGATGGTAGACCAGGGTAATTTAATGACAGTAGAAAGTAGACTAGGGTAATATAATGACAGTAGAAAGTAGACCAGGGTAATATATTGACAGTAGATGGTAGACCAGGGTAATATAATGACAGTAGATGGTAGACCAGGGTAATATAATGACAGTAGAGGGTAGACCAGGGTAATATAATGACAGTAGAGGGTAGACCAGGGTAATTTAATGACAGTAGAAAGTAGACCAGGTAATATAATGACAGTAGATTTTAGACCAGGGTAATATAATGACAGCAGATGGTAGACCAGGGTAATATAATGACAGTAGATGGTAGACCAGGGTAATATAATGACAGTAGAAGGTAGACCAGGGTAATATAATGACAGTAGATGGTAGACCAGACAGAAATATAATGACAGTAGATGGTAGACCAGGGTAATATAATGACAGTAGAGAGACCAGGGTAATATAATGACAGTAGATGGTAGACCAGGGTAATATAATGACAGTAGATGGTGGATCAGGGTAATATAATGACAGTAGAGGGTAGACCAGGGTAATATAATGACAGTAGATGGTGGACCAGGGTAATATAATGACAGTAGATGGTAGACCAGGGTAATATAATGACAGTAGAAAGTAGACCAGGGTAATATAATGACAGTAGATGGTAGACCAGGGTAATATAATGACAGTAGATGGTAGACCAGGGTAATATAATGACAGTAGATGGTAGACCAGGGTAATTTAATGACAGTAGAAAGTAGACTAGGGTAATATAATGACAGTAGAAAGTAGACCAGGGTAATATAATGACAGTAGATGGTAGACCAGGGTAATATAATGACAGTAGATGGTAGACCAGGGTAATATAATGACAGTAGATGGTAGACCAGGGTAATATAATGACAGTAGAAAGTAGACTAGGGTAATATAATGACAGTAGAAAGTAGACCAGGGTAATATAATGACAGTAGATGGTAGACCAGGGTAATATAATGACAGTAGAAAGTAGACCAGGGTAATATAATGACAGTAGATGGTAGACCAGGGTAATATAATGACAGTAGATGGTAGACCAGGGTAATATAATGACAGTAGAAAGTAGACCAGGGTAATATAATGACAGTAGAAAGTAGACCAGGGTAATATAATGACAGTAGATGGTAGACCAGGGTAATATAATGACAGTAGATGGTAGACCAGGGTAATATAATGACAGTAGAGGGTAGACCAGGGTAATATAATGACAGTAGAGGGTAGACCAGGGTAATATAATGACAGTAGAAAGTAGACCAGGGTAATATAATGACAGTAGATGGTAGACCAGGGTAATATAATGACAGTAGAGGGTAGACCAGGGTAATTTAATGACAGTAGAAAGTAGACTAGGGTAATATATTGACAGTAGATGGTAGACCAGGGTAATATAATGACAGTAGATGGTAGACCAGGGTAATATAATGACAGTAGATGGTAGACCAGGGTAATATAATGACAGTAGATGTTAGACCAGGGTAATATAATGACAGTAGATGGTAGACCAGGGTAATAATGACAGTAGAAAGTAGACCAGGGTAATATAATGACAGTAGAAAGTAGACCAGGGTAATATAATGACAGTAGATGGTAGACCAGGGTAATATAATGATCAGAAAGATGGTTAGACCAGGTTAATAGATTGAAGTAGAAAGTAGACCAGGGTAATATAATGACAGTAGATGGTAGACCAGGTAATTTAATGACAGTAGAAAGTAGACTAGGGTAATATAATGACAGTAGAAAGTAGACCAGGGTAATATATTGACAGTAGATTGTAGACCAGGGTAATATAATGACAGTAGATGGTAGACCGGGGTAATATAATGACAGTAGAGGGTAGACCAGGGTAATATTATGACAGTAGAGGGTAGACCAGGGTAATTTAATGACAGTAGAAAGTAGACCATGGTAATATAATGACAGTAGATTTTAGACCAGGGTAATATAATGACAGCAGATGGTAGACCAGGGTAATATAATGACAGTAGATGGTAGACCAGGGTAATATAATGACAGTAGAAGGTAGACCAGGGTAATAGATTGACAGTAGATGGTAGACCAGGGAAATATAATGACAGTAGATGGTAGACCAGGGTATTTTAATGACAGTAGAGACCAGGGTAATACAATGACA
>NW_026277358.1:0-3614 GCF_023373465.1 Oncorhynchus keta | reverse complement strand
CATCTACTGTCATTATATTACCCTGGTCTACCATCTACTGTCATTATATTACCCTGGTCTACCATCTACTGTCAATCTATTAACCTGGTCTACCCTCTACTGTCATTATATTACCCTGGTCTACCATCTACTGTCATTATATTACCCTGGTCTACCATCTACTGTCAATATATTACCCTGGTCTACTTTCTACTGTCATTATATTGCCCTAGTCTACTTTCTACTGTCATTAAATTACCCTGGTCTACCCTCTACTGTCATTATATTACCCTGGTCTACAATATACTGTCATTATATTACCCTGGTCTACCATCTACTGTCATTATATTACCCTGGTCTACTTTCTACTGTCATTAAATTACCCTGGTCTACCCTCTACTGTCATTATATTACCCCGGTCTACCCTCTACTGTCATTATATTACCCCGGTCTACCATCTACTGTCATTATATTACCCTGGTCTACCATCTACTGTCAATATATTACCCTGGTCTACTTTCTACTGTCATTATATTACCCTAGTCTACTTTCTACTGTCATTAAATTACCCTGGTCTACCATCTACTGTCATTATATTACTCTGGTCTACTTTCTACTGTCAATCTATTAACCTGGTCTACAATCTACTGTCATTATATTACCCTGGTCTACCATCTACTGTCATTATATTACCCTGGTCTACTGTCTACTGTCATTATATTACCCTGGTCTACTTTATACTGTCATTATATTACCCTAGTCTACTTTCTACTGTCATTATATTACCCTGGTCTACCCTCTACTGTCATTATATTACCCTGGTCTACCCTCTACTGTCATTATATTACCCTGGTCTACCATCTACTATCATTATATTACCCTGGTCTACCATCTACTGTCAATATATTACCCTGGTCTACTTTCTACTGTCATTATATTGCCCTAGTCTACTTTCTACTGTCATTAAATTACCCTGGTCTACCCTCTACTGTCATTATATTACCCTGGTCTACAATATACTGTCATTATATTACCCTGGTCTACCATCTACTGTCATTATATTACCCTGGTCTACTTTCTACTGTCATTAAATTACCCTGGTCTACCCTCTACTGTCATTATATTACCCTGGTCTACTTTCTACTGTCAATCTATTAACCTGGTCTACCATCTACTGTCATTATATTACCCTGGTCTACTATCTACTGTCATTATATTACCCTGGTCTACTTTCTACTGTCATTATATTACCCTAGTCTACTTTCTACTGTCATTAAATTACACTGGTCTACCATCTACTGTCATTATATTACCCTGGTCTACCATCTACTGTCATTATATTACCCTGGTCTACCATCTACTGTCAATCTATTAACCTGGTCTACCCTCTACTGTCATTATATTACCCTGGTCTACCATCTACTGTCATTATATTACCCTGGTCTACCATCTACTGTCATTATATTACCCTGGTCTACCATCTACTGTCATTATATTACCCTGGTCTACTTTCTACTGTCATTATATTACCCTGGTCTACTTTCTACTGTCATTATATTACCTAGTCTACTTTCTACTGTCATTTATATTACCCTGGTCTACCCTCTACTGTCATTATATTACCCTGGTCTAACTATCTACTGTCATTATATTACCCTGGTCTACCCTCTACTGTCATTATATTACCCTGGTCTACCATCTACTATCATTATATTACCCTGGTCTACCATCTACTGTCATTATATTACCCTGGTCTACTTTCTACTGTCATTATATTACCCTAGTCTACTTTCTACTGTCATTAAATTAATCTGGTCTACCCTCTACTGTCATTATATTACCCTGGTCTACCTTCTACTGTCATTATATTACCCTGGTCTACCATCTACTGTCATTATATTACCCTGGTCTAACCATCTACTGTCATTATATTACCCTGGCTCTACCATCTACTGTCATTATATTACCCTGGTCTACCATCTACTGTCATTATATTACCCTGGTCTACCATCTACTGTCATTATATTACCCTGGTCTACTTTCTACTGTCAATCATATTACCCTGGTCTACCATCTACTGTCATTATATTACCCTGGTCTACCATCTACTGTCATTATATTACCCTGGTCTACCATCTACTGTCATTATATTAACCTGGTCTACCTTCTACTGTCATTAAATTACCCTGGTCTACCCTCTACTGTCATTATATTACCCTGGTCTACTTTCTACTGTCAATATATTACCCTGGTCTACTTTCTACTGTCAATCTATTAACCTGGTCTACCATCTACTGTCATTATATTACCCTGGTCTACCATCTACTGTCATTATATTACCCTGGTCTACTTTCTACTGTCATTATATTACCCTAGTCTACTTTCTACTGTCATTAAATTACCCTGGTCTACCATCTACTGTCATTATATTACCCTGGTCTACTTTCTACTGTCATTAAATTACCCTGGTCTACCCTCTACTGTCATTATATTACCCTGGTCTACCCTCTACTGTCATTATATTACCCCGGTCTACCATCTACTGTCATTATATTACCCTGGTCTACCATCTACTGTCAATATATTACCCTGGTCTACTTTCTACTGTCATTATATTACCCTAGTCTACTTTCTACTGTCATTAAATTACCCTGGTCTACCATCTACTGTCATTATATTACTCTGGTCTACTTTCTACTGTCAATCTATTAACCTGGTCTACAATCTACTGTCATTATATTACCCTGGTCTACACCATCTACTGTCATTATATTACCCTGGTCTACTGTCTACTGTCATTATATTACCTCGGTCTACTTTATTCTGTCATTATATTACTCCTAGCCTACTTTCTACTGTCATTATATTACCCTGGTCTACCCTCTACTGTCATTATATTACCCTGGTCTAACATCTACTGTCATTATATTACCCTGGTCTACCCTCTACTGTCATTATATTACCCTGGTCTACCATCTACTATCATTATATTACCCTGTTCTACCATCTACTGTCAATATATTACCCTGGTCTACTTTATACTGTCATTATATTATCTTTAGTCTACTTCTACTGTCATTAAATTACACTGGTCTACCATCTACTGTCATTATATTACCCTTGGTCTACCATCTACTGTCATTAGACCCTCTACTGTCATTATATTACCTGGTCTACCCTCTACTGTCAATATATTAACCTGGTCTACCCTCTACTGTCATTATATTACCTGATCCACCATCTGCTGTCATTATATTACCCTGGTCTACCATCTACTGTCATTATATATTACCCTCTACTGTCATTGTATTACCCTGGTCTACTGTCATTAAAATACCCTGGTCTACCATCTAGTCTACTTTCCTGGTCTACCATCTACTGTCAATCTATTACCCTGGTCTACCTTCTACTGTCATTATATTACCTGGTCTACCTTCTACTGTCATTATATTACCCTGGTCTACCATCTGCTGTCATTATGTCATCCTATCTACTTTCTACTGTCATTAAATTACCCTGGTTCACTCCTCTACTGTCATTATATTACCCCCGTCTACCCTTCTACTGTCATTATATTACCCCCGGTCTACCATCTACTGTCATTATATTACCCTGGTCTACCATCTACTGTCAAT
>NW_026277357.1:0-3697 GCF_023373465.1 Oncorhynchus keta | reverse complement strand
TTACATTTACATTTACATTTAAGTCATTTAGCAGACGCTCTTATCCAGAGCGACTTACAAATTGGTGCATACACCTTATGACAACCAGTGGAACAGCCACTTGCATCTAAATCTTGTTGGGGGAGAAGGGGGGGGTGAGAAGGATTACTTACCCTTACTTACCCTATCCTAGGTATTCCTTGAAGAGGTGGGGTTTCAGGTGTCTCCGGAAGGTGGTGATTGACTCCGCTGTCCTGGCGTCGTGAGGGAGTTTGTTCCACCATTGGGGGCCAGAGCAGCGAACAGTTTTGACTGGGCTGAGCGGGAACTGTACTTCCTCAGTGGTAGGGAGGCGAGCAGGCCAGAGGTGGATGAACGCAGTGCCCTTGTTTGGGTGTAGGGCCTGATCAGAGCCTGGAGGTACTGAGGTGCCGTTCCCTCACAGCTCCGTAGGCGAGCACCATGGTCTTGTAGCGGATGCGAGCTTCAACTGGAAGCCAGTGGAGAGAGCGGAGGAGCGGGGTGACGTGAGAGAACTTGGGAAGGTTGAACACCAGACGGGCTGCGGCGTTCTGGATGAGTTGTAGGGGTTTAATGGCACAGGCAGGGAGCCCAGCCAACAGCGAGTTGCAGTAATCAAGACGGGAGATGACAAGTGCCTGGATTAGGACCTGCGCCGCTTCCTGTGTGAGGCAGGGTCGTACTCTGCGGATGTTGTAGAGCATGAACCTACAGGAACGGGACACCGCCTTGATGTTAGTTGAGAACGTCAGGGTGTTGTCCAGGATCACGCCAAGGTTCTTAGCGCTCTGGGAGGAGGACACAATGGAGTTGTCAACCGTGATGGCGAGATCATGGAACGGGCAGTCCTTTCCCCGGGAGGAAGAGGAGCTCCGTCTTGCTGAGGTTCAGCTTGAGGTGGTGATCCGTCATCCACACTGATATGTCTGCCAGACATGCAGAGATGCGATTCGCCACCTGGTCATCAGAAGGGGGAAAGGAGAAGATTAATTGTGTGTCGTCTGCATAGCAAATGATAGGAGAGACCATGTGAGGTTATGACAGAGCCAAGTGACTTGGTGTATAGCGAGAATAGGAGAGGGCCTAGAACAGAGCCCTGGGGGACACCAGTGGTGAGAGCGCGTGGTGAGGAGACAGATTCTCGCCACGCCACCTGGTAGGAGCGACCTGTCAGGTAGGACGCAATCCAAGCGTGGGCCGCGCCGGAGATGCCCAACTCGGAGAGGGTGGAGAGGAGGATCTGATGGTTCACAGTATCGAAGGCAGCCGATAGGTCTAGAAGGATGAGAGCAGAGGAGAGAGAGTTAGCTTTAGCAGTGCGGAGCGCCTCCGTGATACAGAGAAGAGCAGTCTCAGTTGAATGACTAGTCTTGAAACCTGACTGATTTGGATCAAGAAGGTCATTCTGAGAGAGATAGCGGTAGAGCTGGCCAAGGACGGCACGCTCAAGAGTTTTGGAGAGAAAAGAGAGAAGGGATACTGGTCTGTAGTTGTTGACATCGGAGGGATCGAGTGTAGGTTTTTTCAGAAGGGGTGCAACTCTCGCTCTCTCTTGAAGACGGGAGGGACGTAGCCAGCGGTCAGGGATGAGTTGATGAGCGAGGTGAGGTAAGGGAGAAGGTCTCCGGAAATGGTCTGGAGAAGAGAGGAGGGGATAGGGTCAAGCGGGCAGGTTGTTGGGCGGCCGGCCGTCACAAGACGCGAGATTTCATCTGGAGAGAGAGGGGAGAAAGAGGTCAGAGCATAGGGTAGGGCAGTGTGAGCAGAACCAGCGGTGTCGTTTGACTTAGCAAACGAGGATCGGATGTCATCGACCTTCTTTTCAAAATGGTTGACGAAGTCATCTGCAGAGAGGGAGGAGGGAGGGGGAGGATTCAGGAGGGAGGAGAAGGTGGCAAAGAGCTTCCTAGGGTTAGAGGCAGATGCTTGGAATTTAGAATGGTAGAAAGTGGCTTTAGCAGCAGAGACAGAGGAGGAAAATGTAGAGAGGAGGGAGTGAAAGGATGCCAGGTCCGCAGGGAGGCGAGTTTTCCTCCATTTCCGCCTCGGCTGCCCGGAGCCCTGAGCCCGTGGTCTACCATCTACTGTCATTATATTACCCTGGTCTACCATCTAATGTCATTATATTACCCTGGTCTACCATCTACTGTCATTATATTACCCTGGTCTACCTTCTACTGTCATTATATTACCCTGGTCTACCATCTACTGTCATTATATTACCCTGGTCTACCTTCTACTGTCATTATATTACACTGGTCTACTTTCTACTGTCATTATATTACCCTGGTCTACTTTCTACTGTCATTATATTACCCTGGTCTACCCTCTACTGTCATTATATTACCCTGGTCTACCATCTACTGTCATTATATTACCCTGGTCTACCATCTACTGTCATTATATTACCCTGGTCTACCATCTACTGTCATTATATTACCCTGGTCTACCATCTACTGTCATTATATTACCCTGGTCTACCATCTACTGTCATTATATTACCCTGGTCTACCATCTGCTGTCATTATATTACCCTGATCTGCAATCTGCTGTCATTATATTGCCTGGTCCATCTACTGTGTCATTATATTACCTGGTCTACCATCTACTGTCATTATATTACTTACAGGGTCTACCATCTACTGTGTATATTACCTGAGTCTGCTTTCTGCTGTCATTATATTGCCTGATCTGCCATCTACTGTCATTATATTAACTGTCATTAAAATACCTGGTCTACCATCTACTGTCATTATATTTCCTGGTCTACCATCTACTGTCAATCTATTACCCTGGTCTACCTTCTACTGTCATTATATTACCCTGGTCTGCCATCTACTGTTTATATTACCCTGGTCTACCATCTGCTGTCATTATATTACCCTGGTCTACCATCTGCTGTCATTATATTACCCTGGTCTACCTTCTACTGTCATTATATTACCCTGGTCTACCATCTACTGTCATTATATTACCCTGGTCTACCATCTACTGTCATTATATTACCCTGGTCTACCATCTACTACATCAATCTACCATCTACTGTCATTATATTACCCTGGTCTACCATCTACTGTCATTATATTAACCTGGTCTACCCTCTACTGTCATTATATTACCCTGGTCTACCATCTACTGTCAATATATTACCCTGGTCTACTTTCTACTGTCATTATATAACCCTAGTCTACTTTCTACTGTCATTAAATTACCCTGGTCTACCCTCTACTGTCATTATATTACCCTGGTCTACCCTCTACTGTCATTATATTACCCTGGTCTAACATCTACTGTCATTATATTACCCTGGTCTACCCTCTACTGTCATTATATTACCCTGGTCTACCATCTACTATCATTATATTACCCTGGTCTACCATCTACTGTCATTATATTACCCTGGTCTACCATCTACTGTCATTATATTACCCTGGTCTACCATCTACTGTCATTATATTACCCTGGTCTACCATCTACTGTCAATCTACCATCTACTGTCATTATATTACCCTGGTCTACCCTCTACTGTCATTATATTACCCTGGTCTACCCTCTACTGTCATTATATTACCCTGGTCTAACATCTACTGTCATTATATTACCCTGGTCTACCCTCTACTGTCATTATATTACCCTGGTCTACCATCTACTATCATTATATTACCCTGGTCTACCATCTACTGTTAATATATTACCC
>NW_026277356.1:0-4405 GCF_023373465.1 Oncorhynchus keta | reverse complement strand
CTACTGTCATTATATTACCCTGGTCTACCATCTACTGTCATTATATTACCTGGTCTCTACTCTCATTATGTTACCCCTGGTCTACCATCTACTGTCATTATATTACCTGTTCTACCATCCCTTGTCATTATATTACTGGTCTGCTTTCTACTGTCATTAAATTACCCTGGTCTACACCCTACTGTCATTATATTTCCTGGTCTACACATCTACTGTCAATCTATTACCCTGGTCTACCATCTACTGTCATTATATTACCCTGGTCTCTACTGTCATTATACCCTGGTCTACCATCTACTGTCATTATATTTCCCTGGTCCACCATCTACTGTCATTTATATTACCTGGTCTACCTTCTACTGTCATTATCTTAGCCTGGTCTACCATCTACTGTCATTATATTAACTTGGTCTACCATCTACTGTCATTATATTACCCTGGTCTACTTCTACTGTCATTATCTTAGCCTGGTCTGCATCTACTGTCATTTATATTACCCTGGTCTACCATCTACTGTCATTATATTACCCTGGTCTACTTTCTACTGTCATGATGTACCCTGGTCTAACAAATACTGTCCCCTGGTCTACCATCTACTGTCATTATATTACCCTGGTCTACCCTCTACTGTCATTATATTACCTGGTCTCTACTGTCAAGTATATTACCTGGTTTCTTTCTATCTACCCTCTACTGTCATTATATTACCCTGGTCTCTACTGTCATTATATTACCTTTCTACTGTCTTAAGTGCCTGGTCATCTACTGTCATTATATTTCCTGGTCCACCATCTGCTGTCATTAGCCAACAGCTAGCCCAGCTAACAGCTAGCCAACAAACAACCCGTCGATTCACAGGTAGTATCACATTTTGTTTCGGTTCAATCACCGGTCAGGGAGTATCACATTTTCATTTCATTACAGTACAACGGTTTGATTTGTTTGATCGTAGCTAGCTACATAGCTAGCTACATAGCCGTCTTTGTTTCAAAGATAATTGTGTAGTCTAGACCGATTTCCTAGGTTAGCTAGCCAGCTATTGTCGTTCTTTAACTCAACGTAACGTAAACAACACTGCTAGCTAGCCAGCTAGCCCCCGAATAGCAGCACTGTAGAAATTATTACACTCAACGGAACGACTTGATTAGTGTAGTGTCAACAACGCAGCTACTGCCAGCTAGCCTACTTTAGCAGTACTGTATCATTTTAATCATTTTAGTCAATAAGATTCTTGCTACGTAAGCTTAACTTTCTGAACATTCGAGACGTGTAGTCCGCTTGTCATTCCAATTTCCTTGCATTAGCGTAGCCTTTTCTGTAGCCTGTCAACTATGTGTCTGTCTATCCCTGTTCTCTCCTCTCTGCACAGACCATACAAACGCTCCACACCGCAGTGGCCGCGACCACCCTAACCTGGTGGTCCCAGCGCGTACGACTCCACGTGGAGTTCCAGGTCTCTGGTAGCCTCTGGAACTGCCAATCTGCGGCCAACAAGGCAGAGTTCATCTCAGCCTATGCCTCCCTCCAGTCCCTTGACTTCTTGGCACTGACGGAAACATGGATCACCACAGATAACACTGCTACTCCTACTGCTCTCTCCTCGTCCGCCCACGTGTTCTCGCACACCCCGAGAGCTTCTGGTCAGCGGGGTGGTGGCACCGGGATCCTCATCTCTCCCAAGTGGTCTTTCTCTCTTTCTCCCCTTACCCATCTGTCTATTGCCTCCTTTGAATTCCATGCTGTCACAGTTACCAGCCCTTTCAAGCTTAACATCCTTATCATTTATCGCCCTCCAGGTTCCCTCGGAGAGTTCATCAATGAGCTTGATGCCTTGATAAGCTCCTTTCCTGAGGACGGCTCACCTCTCACAGTTCTGGGCGACTTTAACCTCCCCACGTCTACCTTTGACTCATTCCTCTCTGCCTCCTTCTTTCCACTCCTCTCCTCTTTTGACCTCACCCTCTCACCTTCCCCCTACTCACAAGGCAGGCAATACGCTTGACCTCATCTTTACTAGATGCTGTTCTTCCACTAACCTCATTGCAACTCCCCTCCAAGTCTCCGACCACTACCTTGTATCCTTTTCCCTCTCGCTCTCATCCAACACTTCCCACACTGCCCCTACTCGGATGGTATCGCGCCGTCCCAACCTTCGCTCTCTCTCCCCCGCTACTCTCTCCTCTTCCATCCTATCTTCTCTTCCCTCTGCTCAAACTTTCTCCAACCTATCTCCTGATTCTGCCTCCTCAACCCTCCTCTCCTCCCTTACTGCATCCTTTGACTCCCTATGTCCCCTATCCTCCAGGCCGGCTCGGTCCTCCCTCCCGCTCCGTGGCTCGACGACTCATTGCGAGCTCACAGAACAGGGCTCCGGGCAGCCGAGCGGAAATGGAGGAAAACTCGCCTCCCTGCGGACCTGGCATCCTTTCACTCCCTCCTCTCTACATTTTCCTCCTCTGTCTCTGCTGCTAAAGCCACTTTCTACCATTCTAAATTCCAAGCATCTGCCTCTAACCCTAGGAAGCTCTTTGCCACCTTCTCCTCCCTCCTGAATCCTCCCCCTCCCTCCTCCCTCTCTGCAGATGACTTCGTCAACCATTTTGAAAAGAAGGTCGATGACATCCGATCCTCGTTTGCTAAGTCAAACGACACCGCTGGTTCTGCTCACACTGCCCTACCCTATGCTCTGACCTCTTTCTCCCTCTCTCTCCAGATGAAATCTCGCGTCTTGTGACGGCCGGCCGCCCAACAACCTGCCCGCTTGACCCTATCCCCTCCTCTCTTCTCCAGACCATTTCCGGAGACCTTCTCCCTTACCTCACCTCGCTCATCAACTCATCCCTGACCGCTGGCTACGTCCCTCCCGTCTTCAAGAGAGCGAGAGTTGCACCCCTTCTGAAAAAACCTACACTCGATCCCTCCGATGTCAACAACTACAGACCAGTATCCCTTCTCTCTTTTCTCTCCAAAACTCTTGAGCGTGCCGTCCTTGGCCAGCTCTACCGCTATCTCTCTCAGAATGACCTTCTTGATCCAAATCAGTCAGGTTTCAAGACTAGTCATTCAACTGAGACTGCTCTTCTCTGTATCACGGAGGCGCTCCGCACTGCTAAAGCTAACTCTCTCTCCTCTGCTCTCATCCTTCTAGACCTATCGGCTGCCTTCGATACTGTGAACCATCAGATCCTCCTCTCCACCCTCTCCGAGTTGGGCATCTCCGGCGCGGCCCACGCTTGGATTGCGTCCTACCTGACAGGTCGCTCCTACCAGGTGGCGTGGCGAGAATCTGTCTCCTCACCACGCGCTCTCACCACTGGTGTCCCCAGGGCTCTGTTCTAGGCCCTCTCTTATTCTCGCTATACACCAAGTCACTTGGCTCTGTCATAACCTCACATGGTCTCTCCTATCATTGCTATGCAGACGACACACAATTAATCTTCTCCTTTCCCCTTCTGATGACCAGGTGGCGAATCGCATCTCTGCATGTCTGGCAGACATATCAGTGTGGATGACGGATCACCACCTCAAGCTGAACCTCAGCAAGACGGAGCTCCTCTTCCTCCCGGGAAGGACTGCCCGCTCCATGATCTCGCCATCACGGTTGACAACTCCATTGTGTCCTCCTCCCAGAGCGCTAAGAACCTTGGCGTGATCCTGGACAACACCCTGACGTTCTCAACTAACATCAAGGCGGTGTCCCGTTCCTGTAGGTTCATGCTCTACAACATCCGCAGAGTACGACCCTGCCTCACACAGGAAGCGGCGCAGGTCCTAATCCAGGCACTTGTCATCTCCCGTCTTGATTACTGCAACTCGCTGTTGGCTGGGCTCCCTGCCTGTGCCATTAAACCCCTACAACTCATCCAGAACGCCGCAGCCCGTCTGGTGTTCAACCTTCCCAAGTTCTCTCACGTCACCCCGCTCCTCCGCTCTCTCCACTGGCTTCCAGTTGAAGCTCGCATCCGCTACAAGACCATGGTGCTCGCCACGGAGCTGTGAGGGGAACGGCACCTCAGTACCTCCAGGCTCTGATCAGGCCCTACACCCAAACAAGGGCACTGCGTTCATCCACCTCTGGCCTGCTCGCCTCCCTACCACTGAGGAAGTACAGTTCCCGCTCAGCCCAGTCAAAACTGTTCGCTGCTCTGGCCCCCAATGGTGGAACAAACTCCCTCACGACGCCAGGACAGCGGAGTCAATCACCACCTTCCGGAGACACCTGAAACCCCACCTCTTCAAGGAATACCTAGGATAGGGTAAGTAAGGGTAATCCTTCTCACCCCTCTCCCCCCCAACAAGATTTAGATGCAAGTGGCTGTTCCACTGGTTGTCATAAGGTGTATGCACCAATTTGTAAGTCGCTCTGGATAAGAGCGCCTGCTAAATGACTTAAATGTAAATGTAA
>NW_026277355.1:0-1898 GCF_023373465.1 Oncorhynchus keta | reverse complement strand
ACACACAGAGACAGGAACAATCACCCACAAACACACAGTGAAACCCAGGCTACCTAAGTATGATTCTCAATCAGAGACAACTAATGACACTTGCCTCTGATTGAAAACCATACTAGGCCGAAACATAGAAATACACAAAACCTAGAAAAACAAACAGACTGCCCACCCAACTCACGCCCTGACCATACTAACTAAATACAAAACACAGGAAATAAAGGTCAGAACGTGATAGTACCCCCCAAAGGTGCGGACTCCGGCCGCAAAACCTTGACCTATAGGGGAGGGTCTGGGTGGGAGTCTGTCCGCGGTGGCGGCTCTGGCGCGGGACGCGGACCCCACTTCACAATTGTCTTAGTCATCCTTATTGTCCGCCTCCGTGGCTCTCTAACCATGGCAACCCCTCTCAATGACCCCACTGGAAAGAGGGGCAGCTCGGGACAGAGGTGCAGCTGCTCGGGACAGAGGGGCAGCTGCTCGGGACAGAGGGGCGGAAGCTCTGGCGCCTCTGGGCTGAGGGGCTCTGGCGCCTCTGGGCTGAGGGGCTCTGGCGCCTCTGGGCTGAGGGGCTCTGGCGCCTCTGGGCTGAGGGGCTCTGGCGCCTCAGACTCCGGCAGCAGCGCCGGACAGGCGGGAGACTCCGGCAGCAGCGCCGGACAGGCGGGAGACTCCGGCAGCAGCGCCGGACAGGCGGGAGACTCCGGCAGCAGCGCCGGACAGGCGGGAGACTTCGGCAGCAGCGCCGGACAGGCGGGAGACTCCGGCAGCAGCGCCGGACAGGCGGGAGACTTCGGCAGCAGCGCCGGACAGGCGGGAGACTCCGGCAGCAGCGCCGGACAGGCGGGAGACTCCGGCAGCAGCGCCGGACAGGCGGGAGACTCCGGCAGCAGCGCCGGACAGGCGGGAGACTCCGGCAGCAGCGCCGGACAGGCGGGAGACTCCGGCAGCAGCGCCGGACAGGCGGGAGACTCCGGCAGCAGCGCCGGACAGGCGGGACCACCTGCAGGGAGGAGACAGAGACAGCCTGGTGCGTGGGGCTGCCACAGGAACCACCAGGCTGGGGAGACCTTCAGGAGGCTTGGTGTTAGGAGGAGCCTGAAGGACCGGGCTGTGGGGGAGCACTGGAGCTCTGGTGCGCAACCTTGGCACCACTTCCCCAGGCTGGACAACTACTCTAGCCCGGACCCTCCAGAGTGCAGGCACAGGTTGAACCGGGCTGTGGGTAAGCACGGGAGATCTAGTGCTTACTACACGCAACTCTTCCCTAGGCTCCACACCCACATTTTCCTGGCACGAGCGGAGCGCAGGCAGAGGACGCACTGCACCCTCCCAGCGCCCCGGAAACACAGCACGCAGAGCCGGCGCAGGATAACCTGGACCAAAACTGCGTACAGGCGACCAGACCCGCTGAGCAGGCACCATACGCCCTGGCTCAATGCCCACACTCGCATGGCACTTTCGGGGGGCTGCCCTATAGCGCACCGGGCTATGGGCACGCACTGGCGACACCGTGCGCTTAACCGCAAAACACAGTGCCTGACCAGTAATGCGCTGCTTATAATAAGCACGAGGCGTGAGCTCAGGTCTGCTACCTGGCTTAGTACCACACCTCGTCTGCCCCCCCCCCCCCAAAAAAATTGGGGGGCTGCCTCTCGTACCTGTCGCACTGCCGTGCTGCCTCCTCACATCGCCAGCTCCTCTCTCCGGCTGCCTCTGCTCTCCTAGCTGCCTCCACCTGTTCCCATGGAAGGCGATCCTTTCCCGCCAGGATCTCCTCCCAGGTGTAGCAACCCTTGCCGTCCAATACATCCTCCCATGTCCATTCCTCCTGTGATGCTGGCCGCTGTTGTTGCTGCTGCTGCTGCTGTCGTCGCTGCTTGGTCCGAGTTGGGTGGGTGATT
>NW_026277354.1:0-592 GCF_023373465.1 Oncorhynchus keta | reverse complement strand
GACAACAGGTTTTACCATGATGTAATACTACAGTAGATGACAACAGGTTTTACCATGATGTAATACTACAGTAGATGACAACAGGTTTTACCATGATGTAATACTACAGTAGATGACAACAGGTTTTACCATGATGTAATACTACAGTAGATGACAACAGGTTTTACCATGATGTAATACTACAGTAGATGACAACAGGTTTTACCATGATGTAATACTACAGTAGATGACAACAGGTTTTACCATGATGTAATACTACAGTAGATGGTGACAACAGGTTTTACCATGATGTAGTACTACAGTAGATGACAACAGGTTTTACCATGATGTAATACTACAGTAGATGACAACAGGTTTTACCATGATGTAATACTACAGTAGATGGTGACAACAGGTTTTACCATGATGTAATACTACAGTAGATGACAACAGGTTTTACCATGATGTAATACTACAGTAGATGACAACAGGTTTTACCATGATGTAATACTACAGTAGATGACAACAGGTTTTACCATGATGTAATACTACAGTAGATGACAACAGGTTTTACCATGATGTAATACTACAGTAGATGGTGACAACAGGTTTT
>NW_026277353.1:257500-324000 GCF_023373465.1 Oncorhynchus keta | reverse complement strand
CTGCCTAGTCTACAGTGGCAGTCACTTTGAGCTAGCATATTGCATGTAGTCTGCCTAGTCTACAGTGGCAGTCACTTTGAGCTAGAATATTGCATGTGGTCAGCCTAGTCTACAGTGGCAGTCACTTTGAGCTAGCATATTGCATGTTGTCTGCCTGGCAGTCTACAGTGGCTGCCTAGTTCACTTTGAGCTAGCATATTGCATGTTGTCTGCCTAGTCTACAGTGGCAGTCACTTTGAGCTAGCATATTGCATGTTGTCTGCCTAGTCTACAGTGGCAGTCACTTTGAGCTAGCATATTGCATGTTGTCTGCCTAGTCTACAGTGGCAGTCACTTTGAGCTAGCATATTGCATGTTGTCTGCCTAGTCTACAGTGGCAGTCACTTTGAGCTAGCATATTGCATGTTGTCTGCCTAGTCTACAGTGGCAGTCACTTTGAGCTAGCATATTGCATGTTGTCTGCCTAGTCTACAGTGGCAGTCACTTTGAGCTAGCATATTGCATGTTGTCTGCCTAGTCTACAGTGGCAGTCACTTTGAGCTAGCATATTGCATGTTGTCTGCCTAGTCTACAGTGGCAGTCACTTTGAGCTAGCATATTGCATGTTGTCTGCCTAGTGGCTCACTTTGAGCTAGTGGTTGTCTGCCTAGTCTACAGTGGCAGTCACTTTGAGCTAGCATATTGCATGTTGTCTGCCTAGTCTGGCAGTCACTTTGAGCTAGCATATTGCATGTTGTCTGCCTAGTCTACAGTGGCAGTCACTTTGAGCTAGCATATTGCATGTGGTCTGCCTAGTCTACAGTGGCAGTCACTTTGAGCTAGCATATTGCATGTTGTCTGCCTAGTCTACAGTGGCAGTCACTTTGAGCTAGCATATTGCATGTTGTCTGCCTAGTCTACAGTGGCAGTCACTTTGAGTGGCATGTGGTCTGCCTAGTCTACAGTGGCAGTCACTTTGAGCTAGCATATTGCATGTTGTCTGCCTCGTCTACAGTGGCAGTCACTTTGAGCTAGCATATTGCATGTGGTCTGCCTAGTCTACAGTGGCAGTCACTTTGAGCTAGCATATTGCATGTTGGTCTGCCTAGTCTACAGTGGCAGTCACTTTGAGCTAGCATATTGCATGTTGTCTGCCTAGTCTACAGTGGCAGTCACTTTGAGCTAGCATATTGCATGTTGTCTGCCTAGTCTACAGTGGCAGTCACTTTGAGCTAGCATATTGCATGTTGTCTGCCTAGTCTACAGTGGCAGTCACTTTGAGCTAGCATATTGCATGTGGTCTGCCTAGTCTACAGTGGCAGTCACTTTGAGCTAGCATATTGCATGTGGTCTGCCTAGTCTACAGTGGCAGTCACTTTGAGCTAGCATATTGCATGTTGTCTGCCTAGTCTACAGTGGCAGTCACTTTGAGCTAGCATATTGCATGTGGTCTGCCTAGTCTACAGTGGCAGTCACTTTGAGCTAGCATATTGCATGTCTGTCTGCCACTTTGAGCTCTACAGTGGCAGTCACTTTGAGCTAGCATATTGCATGTTGTCTGCCTAGTCTACAGTGGCAGTCACTTTGAGCTAGCATATTGCATGTTGTCTGCCTAGTCTACAGTGGCAGTCACTTTGAGCTAGCATATTGCATGTGGTCTGCCTAGTCTACAGTGGCAGTCACTTTGAGCTAGCATATTGCATGTTGTCTGCCTAGTCTACAGTGGCAGTCACTTTGAGCTAGCATATTGCATGTTGTCTGCCTAGTCTACAGTGGCAGTCACTTTGAGCTAGCATATGTGCATGTCTACAGTGGCAGTCACTTTGCCTAGTCCCAGTCAGTGGCAGTCACTTTGAGCTAGCATATTGCATGTTGTCTGCCTAGTCTACAGTGGCAGTCACTTTGAGCTAGCATATTGCATGTGGTCTGCCTAGTCTACAGTGGCAGTCACTTTGAGCTAGCATATTGCATGTGGTCTGCCTAGTCTACAGTGGCAGTCACTTTGAGCTAGCATATTGCATGTTGTCTGCCTAGTCTACAGTGGCAGTCACTTTGAGCTAGCATATTGCATGTGGTCTGCCTAGTCTACAGTGGCAGTCACTTTGAGCTAGCATATTGCATGTGGTCTGCCTAGTCTACAGTGGCAGTCACTTTGAGCTAGCATATTGCATGTTGTCTGCCTAGTCTACAGTGGCAGTCACTTTGAGCTAGTCACTGCTACAGTGGCAGTCACTTTGAGCTAGCATGTGGTCTGCCTAGTCTACAGTGGCAGTCACTTTGAGCTAGCATATTGCATGTTGTCTGCCTAGTCTACAGTGGCAGTCACTTTGAGCTAGCATATTGCATGTTGTCTGCCTAGTCTACAGTGGCAGTCACTTTGAGCTAGCATATTGCATGTGGTCTGCCTAGTCTACAGTGGCAGTCACTTTGAGCTAGCATATTGCATGTTGTCTGCCTAGTCTACAGTGGCAGTCACTTTGAGCTAGCATATTGCATGTGGTCTGCCTAGTCTACAGTGGCAGTCACTTTGAGCTAGCATATTGCATGTTGTCTGCCTAGTCTACAGTGGCAGTCACTTTGAGCTAGCATATTGCATGTGGTCTGCCTAGTCTACAGTGGCAGTCACTTTGAGCTAGCATATTGCATGTTGTCTGCCTAGTCTACAGTGGCAGTCACTTTGAGCTAGCATATTGCATGTTGTCTGCCTAGTCTACAGTGGCAGTCACTTTGAGCTAGCATATTGCATGTTGTCTGCCTAGTCTACAGTGGCAGTCACTTTGAGCTAGCATATTGCATGTTGTCTGCCTAGTCTACAGTGGCAGTCACTTTGAGCTAGCATATTGCATGTTGTCTGCCTAGTCTACAGTGGCAGTCACTTTGAGCTAGCATATTGCATGTTGTCTGCCTAGTCTACAGTGGCAGTCACTTTGAGCTAGCATATTGCATGTTGTCTGCCTAGTCTACAGTGGCAGTCACTTTGAGCTAGCATATTGCATGTGGTCTGCCTAGTCTACAGTGGCAGTCACTTTGAGCTAGCATATTGCATGTTGTCTGCCTAGTCTACAGTGGCAGTCACTTTGAGCTAGCATATTGCATGTGGTCCGCCTAGTCTACAGTGGCAGTCACTTTGAGCTAGCATATTGCATGTTGTCTGCCTAGTCTACAGTGGCAGTCACTTTGAGCTAGCATATTGCATGTTGTCTGCCTAGTCTACAGTGGCAGTCACTTTGAGCTAGCATATTGCATGTGCATCCAAGACTGCTTTGTACATAAAAGCTCTGTATCTGTGTGATTCATCGGCACAATTGCCTGTTGTGTAGCTTTTTCTTTTTCTTCACATTGTTGAAGGTGCACACTCCAAATATATGATCAAACATGCTTGATATGCTATTGTCCCCTATGCCTATAAAATACACCTCAGTGATGGGAAATCTGTGCATTTGAAAGCCTTGACTCTTCTGACTGGCATGCTGAGGGAGGGAGGGAGGGAGGGAGGGAGGGAGGGAGGGAGGGAGGGAGGGAGGGAGGGAGGGAGGGAGGGAGGGAGGGAGGGAGGGAGGGAGGGAGGGAGGGAGGGAGGGAGGGAGGGAGGGACATCAGTTCAGTCTTTTGTCTGAGTTGACCTACTCTTCCTATTCACATGTTGCTTACATTTGAATTCAAAGGGCTTTATTGGCATGGGAAACATATGTTTCTTTTGCCAAAACAAGTGAAATAGACAATAAACAAAAGTGAAATAAACAGTAAGCATTACACTCACAAAACTTACTCTCTATTTCTCTCCCACTCCCATCGCTCTCACTCAAATTTAAATAAAACATAAATTATATAAATTATGAAAGTACATCATATGGTAATTTATAAGGAACAGGTCACCATTTGTGATGCACTGTCAGTTTACTATTGAAAATATAAAATTGGATTCTCGTGGACTGAAAGTAATAAAATAATTATATCAGAAAAATGTACATTGTTATTTTAGTGGCCACTTTATTTGAAGAATGTGAAATGTCAGAATAATAGGAGAGAGAATGATTTCTTTCAGCTTTTATTTCTTTCAGAAAGTGGGTCAGAAGTTATCATATACTCACTTAGTATTTGGAAGCATTGCCTTTAAATTGTTTAACTTGGGTCAAACGTTTCAGGTTGCCTTCCACAAGCTTCCCACAAGAAGTTGGGTGAATTTTGGCCCATTCCTCCTGACAGAGCTGGTGTAACTGACTCAGGCTTGTAGGCCTCCTTGCTCACACAAGCTTTTTCAGTTCTGCCTACACATTTTTAATAGAATTGAGCTCATGGCTTTGTGATGGCCACTCCAATATCTTGCCTTTGTTGTCCTTAAGCCATTTTGCCACAACTTTGGAAGTATGCTTGGGGTCATTGTCCATTTGGAAGACCCATTCACGACCAAGCTTTAACTTCCTGACTGATTTTGAGATGTTGCTTCAATATATCCACATAATTTCCCCGCCTCATGATGCCATCTATTTTGTGAAGTGCACCAGTCCCTCCTGCAGCAAAGCACCCCCACAACATGATGCTGCCACCCCCATGCTTCACGGTTGGGATGGTTTTCTTCAGCTTGCAAGCTTCCCCCTTTTTCTTCCAAACATAATGATGGTCATTATGGCCAAACAGTTCTATTTTTGTTTCATCGGACCAGAGGACATTTCTCCACTTTGTTCCAATGTGCAGTTGCAAACCGTAGTATGGCTTTTTTGGAGCAGTGGCTTCTTCCTTGCTGAGCGGCCTTTCAGGTTATGTCGATATAGGACTCGTTTTACTGTGGCTATCGATACTTTTGTGCCTGTTTCCTCCAGCATCTTCACAAGGTCCTTTGCTGTTGTTCTGGGATTGATTTGCACTTTTTGCACCAAAGTATGTTCATCTCTAGGAGACAGAACGCGTCTCTTTCCTGAGCTGAATGACGGCTGTGTGGTCCCGTGGTGTTTATACTTGCGTACTATTGTTTGTACAGATGAACATGATACCTTCATCCTTGTTCCCAAGGATGATCCAGACTTGTGGAGGTCTACAAAAAAAAAATGGAGGTCTTTACTGGTTTCTTTTGATTTTCATATGATGTCAAGCAAAGAAGCACTGAGTTTGAAGGTAGGCCTTGAAATACATCCACAGGTACACCTCCAATTGACTCAAATGATGTCAATTAGCCTATCAGAAGCTTCTAAAGCCATGGGATTACTTTCTGGAATTTTCCAAGCTGTTTAAAGGCACAGTCAACTTAGTGTATGTACACTTCTGACCCACTGGAATTGGGATACAGTGAAATAATCTGTCTGTAAACAATTGTTGTAAAAATGACTTGGTGTCATACACAAAGTAGATGTCCTAACCAACTTGCCAAAACTATAATTTGTTAACAAGTGGAGTGGTTGAGAAATGAGTTCTAATGACTCCAACCTAAGTGTATGTAAACCTCCGACTTCAACTGTATATATATTTTGTATAAGTATATTTTTTTATTCAGATTTTTCAGGGAGTTCTGCAGTACCCTCAGCACCCCTACTTCTAGTGGTTAGAGCGTTGGGCCAATAACCGAAAGGTTGCTCAATCAAATCCCCGAGCTGAGGTAAAAAGGTAAACATCTCTCATTCTGCCCCTGAACAAGACAGTTAACCTACCGATCCCTGGGCGCCGAAGTTGAATACATTCAGTTGTACAACTAGCTAGGTATCCCCCTTTCCCTCTACCACGGCAATGCCCATGTACAGTATTGAAGACCAGACCCCCACACATTCATTTTGTGCAGTTGAAATGTTAATGATTACTTCCTTAATAACCTGGCCAATTGACATTGAAGATGATTGACTGAGAATCATTGTGACATAGTGCCATGTTGGTTACATATTTAGACTATGGCATCGTTTTACTGCACATTTTATACAGTAGTGCTGCCATACGGTGTTTTACTTAAACATGAGGCTGCCAGCTACAGAGGAGCTAATGTACAGTATATGAAATCAACTGTCTTCAACATGACACTGCCATATACAGAGGAGCTAATGTACAGTATATGAAATCAACTGTCTTCAACATGACACTGCCATATACAGAGGAGCTAATGTACAGTATATGAAATCAACTGTCTTCAACATGACACTGCCATCTACAGAGGAGCTAATGTACAGTATATGAAATCAACTGTCTTCAACATGAGGCTGCCATCTACAGAGGAGCTAATGTACAGTATATGAAATCAACTGTCTTCAACATGATACTGCCATCTACAGAGGAGCTAATGTACAGTATATGAAATCAACTGTCTTCAACATGATACTGCCATCTACAGAGGAGCTAATGTACAGTATATGAAATCAACTGTCTTCAACATGATACTGCCATCTACAGAGGATCTAATGTACAGTATATGAAATCAACTGTCTTCAACATGAGGCTGCCATCTACAGAGGAGCTAATGTACAGTATATGAAATCAACTGTCTTCAACATGACGCTGCCATATACAGAGGAGCTAATGTACAGTATATGAAATCAACTGTCTTCAACATGAGGCTGCCATCTACAGAGGAGCTAATGTACAGTATATGAAATCAACTGTCTTCAACATGACGCTGCCATATACAGAGGAGCTAATGTACAGTATATGAAATCAACTGTCTTCAACATGAGGCTGCCATCTACAGAGTGCTGCCAGCTAATGTACAGTATATGAAATCAACTGTCTTCAACATGATACTGCCATATACAGAGGAGCTAATGTACAGTATATGAAATCAACTGTCTTCAACATGAGGCTGCCATCTACAGAGGAGCTAATGTACAGTATATGAAATCAACTGTCTTCAACATGACACTGCCATATACAGAGGAGCTAATGTACAGTATATGAAATCAACTGTCTTCAACATGACACTGCCATATACAGAGGAGCTAATGTACAGTATATGAAATCAACTGTCTTCAACATGACACTGCCATCTACAGAGGAGCTAATGTACAGTATATGAAATCAACTGTCTTCAACATGAGGCTGCCATCTACAGAGGAGCTAATGTACAGTATATGAAATCAACTGTCTTCAACATGAGGCTGCCATCTACAGAGGAGCTAATGTATCTGAATGTAGTACTGTAGTGCTTATTTAGAATCAGTTTTGTATTTTAGATCATAATGAATCATAGTGATTATTATGGACAGGGAGGACCTGATCCTAGATCAGCACTCCTACTCTGAGATGCTTGATAAATTGGGGCCCAGCTCAGTAGTGACAAGTCATCTGTCTCATCTGATTCCACTCCTCAACCTTGCTGATCACACACAAATCGAGGGAACATGGAGCATTGTGAATATTTAATCAAGAATATACTTTAGCTGACGTCTCGTGATAGTTAAGACACAGTGGATTATATTTGTATGTTAAACAGTGCTTGTAGTGGTGTGAAACATGGCGCATGTCAAAAACGATGTCTAATGGTTAATAATATAGACTAGAGGTCATCTGATAGAAAATACGTTTGAGATTCTAAAGTATAATTTTGCGATGTGAAATGGTCGATTAAAGGAGAGAGACAGAGACCTGTGAACATCACTTCTCTTTAAAGCTGTTCCACAGGAACACAGCGAGATAGCAACCACCAGGGCTGTGTCCCAAATGCCACCCTATGCAGTGCACTACTTCTGGCCCATAGGAAATATAGGAAATAGTGTGTTGTTTGGGACGCAGCCCAGATCACCATTTTCTTTCAACTCTGATGTCTCATCAGTATTATCCAAACTCTGACTCATCATCATGTGTTTGAGTTCTAAACTCTGACTCATTGTTAGATGTTGGAGAACTAAACTCTGACTCATCAGTAGGTGTTGGATGTCTAGACTGACTCTCATCGTTAGGTGTTGGATGTCTAGACTCTGACTCATCAGTAGGTGTTGGATGTCTAGACTCTGACTCTCATCAGTAGGTGTTGGATGTCTAGACTGACTCTCATCGTTAGGTGTTGGATGTCTAGACTGACTCTCATCGTTAGGTGTTGGATGTCTAGACTCTGACTCATCAGTAGGTGTTGGATGTCTAGACTGACTCTCATCGTTAGGTGTTGGATGTCTAGACTCAGACTCATCAGTAGGTGTTGGATGTCTAGACTGACTCTCATCTCTAGACTGACTCATCGTCTAGACTCTGACTCATCAGTAGGTGTTGGATGTCTAGACTCTGACTCATCAGTAGGTGTTGGATGTCTAGACTGACTCTCATCGTTAGGTGTTGGATGTCTCTCTGACTCATCAGTAGGTGTTGGATGTCTAACTCTGACTCATCAGTTAGGTGTTGGATGTCTAGTAGGTGTTGGATGTCTGACTCATCGTAGGTGTTGGATGTCTAGACTCTGACTCATCAGTAGGTGTTGGATGTCTAGACTAGGTGTTGGATGTCTAAACTCTGACTCTCATCAGTAGGTGTTGGATGTCTAGACTCTGACTCATCAGTAGGTGTTGGATGTCTAGAGGTGTTGGATGTCTCTGACTCTCATCAGTAGGTGTTGGATGTCTAAACTCAGACTCATCAGTAGGTGTTGGATGTCTAGAGGTGTTCTGACTCTCATCAGTAGGTGTTGGATGTCTAAACTCAGACTCATCAGTAGGTGTTGGATGGTGTTGGTGTTGGATGTCTAAACTCAGACTCATCAGTAGGTGTTGGATGTCTAGACTCTGATCAGTAGGTGTTGGATGTCTAAACTCTGACTCATCAGTAGGTGTTGGATGTCTAAACTCTGACTCATCAGTAGGTGTTGGATGTCTAAACTCTGACTCATCAGTAGGTGTTGGATGTCTAAACTCTGACTCTCATCAGTAGGTGTTGGATGTCTAAACTCTGACTCATCAGTAGGTGTTGGATGTCTAAACTCTGACTCATCAGTAGGTGTTGGATGTCTAAACTCTGACTCTCATCAGTAGGTGTTGGATGTCTAGACTCTGACTCATCAGTAGGTGTTGGATGTCTAAACTCTGACTCATCAGTAGGTGTTGGATGTCTAGACTCTGACTCTCATCAGTAGGTGTTGGATGTCTAAACTCTGACTCATCAGTAGGTGTTGGATGTCTAGACTCTGACTCTCATCAGTAGGTGTTGGATGTCTAAACTCAGACTCATCAGTAGGTGTTGGATGTCTAAACTCAGACTCATCAGTAGGTGTTGGATGTCTAGACTCTGACTCTCATCAGTAGGTGTTGGATGTCTAAACTCAGACTCATCAGTAGGTGTTGGATGTCTAGACTCTGACTCTCATCAGTAGGTGTTGGATGTCTAGACTCTGACTCATCAGTAGGTGTTGGATGTCTAAACTCTGACTCTCATCAGTAGGTGTTGGATGTCTAAACTCTGACTCATCAGTAGGTGTTGGATGTCTAGACTCTGACTCATCAGTAGGTGTTGGATGTCTAAACTCAGACTCATCAGTAGGTGTTGGATGTCTAGACTCTGACTCTCATCAGTAGGTGTTGGATGTCTAAACTCTGACTCATCAGTAGGTGTTGGATGTCTAAACTCTGACTCATCAGTAGGTGTTGGATGTCTAAACTCTGACTCATCAGTAGGTGTTGGATGTCTCTGACTCTGGTGTTGGATGTCTAACTCTGACTCATCTCTCATCATCAGTAGGTGTTGGATGTCTAAACTCAGACTCATCAGTAGGTGTTGGATGTCTAAACTCTGACTCTCATCAGTAGGTGTTGGATGTCTAAACTCTGACTCATCAGTAGGTGTTGGATGTCTAAACTCTGACTCATCAGTAGGTGTTGGATGTCTAAACTCTGACTCATCAGTAGGTGTTGGATGTCTAAACTCTGACTCATCAGTAGGTGTTGGATGTCTAAACTCTGACTCATCAGTAGGTGTTGGATGTCTAAACTCTGACTCATCAGTAGGTGTTGGATGTCTAAACTCTGACTCATCAGTAGGTGTTGGATGTCTAAACTCTGACTCATCAGTAGGTGTTGGATGTCTAAACTCTGACTCATCAGTAGGTGTTGGATGTCTAAACTCTGACTCTCATCAGTAGGTGTTGGATGTCTAAACTCTGACTCATCAGTAGGTGTTGGATGTCTATTCCACGGCATGACGGTTTGTGCTGTTTTTTCCATCATTCTGTGACCAAACTTTGTATCTGCACTGCTCTTCAAATAAATGTGTTTTTGTAAAACTTTCAGTGGAAATTGTTAAAAGTAGTCCTTGTGCATAACGGTGATGATGCAATCTCTATTGCGCTTCACACGGCCCTTTCTCAACTGGATAAAAGGAACACCTACATGAGAATGCTGTTCATTGACTACAGCTCAGCGTTCAACACCATGCTGCCCATCAAAGCTCATCACTAAGCTAAGGACTCTATGACTAAACACACTCCCTCTGCAACTGGATCCTGGACTTCCTGACAGGTGGTGAGGGTAGGTAACAACACATCTGCATCCCGCTGATCCTCAACACTGGAGCCCCTCAGATGTGTGTGCTCAGCCCCCTCCTGTACTCTCTGTTCACCCACGACTGCATGGCCAGGCATGACTCCAACACCATAATTTTACTCTGCTGCTACTCTCTGTCTATCATCTATGTATAGTCCCTCTAACTAATCCTACATGTACATATTACCTCAAATAGCCCAACTAACTCTCATCAGTAGGTGTTGGATGTCTAAACTCTGACGGTGCAAACTCTGCACTCATAGGTGTTGGATGTCTAAACTCTGACTCATCATAGGTGTTGGATGTCTCTGACTCATCAGTAGGTGTTGGATGTCTAAACTCTGATCATCAGTAGGTGTTGGATGTCTAAACTCTGACTCATCCACATGTCTAGACTTGACTCTCAGTAGGTGTTGGATGTCTAGACTCTGACTCATCAGGTGTTGGATGTCTAGACTGACTCTCATCGTTATGTTGGATGTCTAGACTCTGACTCATCAGTAGGTGTTGATGTCTAGACTGACTCTCATCACCGGTGTTGGACATCCTCTCAGTAGGTAGCCTCCACTTGACTCTGTACTCTCATCAGTAGGTGTTGGATGTCTGACTCATCAGTAGGTGTTGGACCTGTGACTCTCATCAGTAGGTGTTGGATGTCTATCCTCATCAGTAGGTGTTGGATGTCTAAACTCTCACAGTAGGTGTTGGATGTCTGTACACATCCTCTAGGTATAGCCTCCACATTGACTCTGTACTCATCAGGTACATCCTCTATATAGACTCTGACTCATCAGTAGGTGTTGGATGTCTAAAGCCTGACTCTCATTGACTCTGTGACCGTAGGTACATCCTCTATATAGCCTCCACATTGACTCTGTACCGGTACATCCTCTCATCAGTATAGCCTCTGACACATTGACTCTGTACCGGTACATCCTCTCTCATATAGCCTCCACATTGACTCTGTCACCGGTGTTGGATCCTCTATATCCAGCTCTGTACTCCATCATAGGTGCCTCTGACTCATCACTCTGTACTCATCAGTAGGTGTTGGATGTCTGTACTCTGACTCATCAGTACATCCTCTGACTCATCAGTAGGTGTTGGATGTCTAAACTCTGAGCCTCCTCATCAGTAGGTGACTCTCTGACTCATCAGTAGGTGTTGGATGTCTAAACTCTGACTCATCAGTAGGTGTTGGATGTCTAAACTCTGACTCATCAGTAGGTGTTGGATGTCTAAACTCTGACTCATCAGTAGGTGTTGGATGTCTAAACTCCTCTCAGTATAGCCTCCACATTGTTGGACTCTGTCATCAGTAGGTGTTGGACATCTGACTCATCAGTAGGTGTTGGATGTCTATTCCACGGCATGACGGTTTGTGCTGTTTTTTCCATCATTCTGTGACCAAACTTTGTATCTGCACCTCTCAAATAAATGTGTTTTTGTAAAACTTTCAGTGGAAATCCTTGTGCATAACTCTGATGCAATCTCTATTGGTACATCCTCTCAACTGGATAGCCTCCACATTGACTCTGTACACCATGGTCACATCCTCTATATAGCCTCCACATTGACTCTGTACCGGTAGGGTAGGTAACATCTGCATCCCGCTGATCCTCAACACTGGAGCCCTCTCCACATTGACTCTGTACCGGCATATATTTTACTCTGCCTACCATCATTGACTCTGTACCGTAAATGTAAATGTAACAATCCTCTATTACCTATACCCGCATTGACCTGTACTACATCCTCTTATTTGTACCGGTTGATTTTTGACTGTTTCTTTTATTTCTTTACTCATCTATTGTTTGCCTAATACCTATTTTTTTTACTTAAAAACGGGTTAAGGACTTTTAAGTAAGCATTTCACTGTAAGATGAATGTGACAAATAAACTTTGATTAGATTTAACTTTGTAATCATTGTTTTGTTTTTTTTTACATACATTTTAAAGTGAAAATTCTGAGTCTCAGTGTCGCTCTGTTACTGTGGAATTGCCCATTGTTGGACCAAACTGCTGTTTCATAGAGCGCTGTTTCTCCTGGCTGGCAGACGGAACAGTAACAGTTCATGTGGAATGGAATGCTGGACTCTTCTCTCTGTGTTTTTAGAACCCTCAGTTCTAAAGAGCTGGGCTCTTTCCTTCGTGTCATTTATGGATTCCATTTGGACTCTCGGCCATTTCCTGTTTTCTCTGTGGGGGTTGAGATGAGCGGCTGCTGGGTCTTGATATGTTTCAGTGGCTGCTCTCCTCTACTCTACTCTAATCTGCTTCACTCGGCTCTAATCTGCTCTACTCTGCTCTAATCTACTCTGATCCGCTCTATTCTGCTCTGCTCTATTCTGCTCTGCTCTATTCTACTCTGCTCTATTCTACTCTGCTCTATTCTATTCTGCTCTATTCTACTCTGCTCTATTCTACTCTGCTCTATTCTACTCTGCTCTATTCTACTATGCTCTATTCTACTCTGCTCTATTCTACTCTGCTCTATTCTACTCTGCTCTATTCTACTCTGCTCTATTCTACTCTGCTCTATTCTATTCTGCTCTATTCTATTCTGCTCTATTCTACTCTGCTCTAATCTACTCTGCTCTATTCTGCTCCAATCTACTCTGCTCTATTCTACTATGCTCTATTCTATTCTGCTCTATTCTACTCTGCTCCATTCTATTCTGCTCTATTCTACTCTGCTCTAATCTACTCTGCTCTATTCTACTCTGCTCTATTCTACTCTGCTCTATTCTACTCTGCTCTAATCTACTCTGCTCTATTCTACTCTGCTCTAATCTACTCTGCTCTATTCTACTCTGCTCTATTCTACTCTGCTCTATTCTACTCTGCTCTATTCTACTCTGCTCTATTCTACTCTGCTCTATTCTACTCTGCTCTATTCTACTCTGCTCTATTCTATTCTGCTCTAATCTACTCTGCTCTATTCTACTATGCTCTATTCTATTCTGCTCTATTCTACTCTGCTCTACTCTACTCTGCTCTAATCTACTCTGCTCTAATCTACTCTGCTCTAATCTACTCTAATCTACTCTACTTACATTAGGGCATGAGTCCTAGTGGTGGAAAGATGTAGGAAGTCTTTTTTTACTCCTTTATTAAGCGTTGGGTAAGTGTTATGTTGTAGAGTGTGTATTGTAGGAAGTAAATAAATGTTTACATCCAAGGTCTTAATGAAGTGTGTAGGTAATTCAGATACAATTTCAACATTTACTTTTGAAAAGCAAGCAGAATAAAATATGGATGAAACAGTTGGTAAAACAGTCATTGGTCAACGGAAAAATATGGGGTCTTCGGTCATACTCTATTGGCCAACTGAGAGGTGGGCCATAATGAAACACACACACACACACACACACACACACACACACACACACACACACACACACACACACACACACACACACACACACACACACACACACACACACACACACACACAGAAAGAAACACACATGTGCCCCTTTCAGACCCGTCCACACACACTGTTAGACACACTACCGTACGACAGCTGTGACAGAAACAAGAAGTTCTAGTACTATTTTATAAATGCCGACAGATCATTTGTCTGCCAACATGTTAGGATTTATTTTGTGTCTATGAAATGGTGAAACAACTTGATGCGCAAATATTGATATAATAACCAGTCATATCGAAGTCAACTTGGAGTCACGAGATGACATGTTGTGTTGTCCTCCCACTACGACTCAGGAAACCATACAGTTTATTAGACTACAGATGACATGTTGTGTTGTCCTCCCACTACGACTCAGGAAACCATACAGTTTATTAGACTACGACTCAGGAAACCATACAGTTTATTAGACTACAGATGACATGTTGTGTTGTCCTCCCACTACGACTCAGGAAACCATACAGTTTATTAGACTACGACTCAGGAAACCATACAGTTTATTAGACTACAGATGACATGTTGAGGTGTCCTCCCACTACGACTCAGGAAACCATACAGTTTATTAGACTACGACTCAGGAAACCAAACAGTTTATTAGACTACAGATGACATGTTGTGGTGTCCTCCCACTACGACTCAGGAAACCATACAGTTTATTAGACTACAGATGACATGTTGTGTTGTCCTCCCACTACGACTCAGGAAACCATACAGTTTATTAGACTACAGATGACATGTTGTGTTGTCCTCCCACTACGACTCAGGAAACCATACAGTTTATTAGACTACAGATGACATGTTGTGTTGTCCTCCCACTACGACTCAGGAAACCATACAGTTTATTAGACTACAGATGACATGTTGTGTTGTCCTCCCACTACGACTCAGGAAACCATACAGTTTATTAGACTACGACTCAGGAAACCATACAGTTTATTAGACTACAGATGACATGTTGTGTTGTCCTCCCACTACGACTCAGGAAACCAAACAGTTTATTAGACTACAGATGACATGTTGTGTTGTCCTCCCACTACGACCATACAGTTTATTAGACTACAGATGACAGTTTATTGTCCTCCCAACCCATACAGTTTATTAGACTACAGATGACATGTTGTGTTGTCCTCCCACTACGACTCAGGAAACCATACAGTTTATTAGACTACAGATGACATGTTGTGTTGTCCTAATAATAAGTTTATTAGACTACAGATGACATTTGTGTTGTCCTCCCAGGAAACCATACAGTTTATTAGACTACAGATGACATGTTGTGTTGTCCTCCCACTACGACTCAGGAAACCATACAGTTTATTAGACTACAGATGACATATTAGACTACAGACTGACCATGTTTATTAGACCTACAGATGACGACTCAGGAAACCAAACAGTTTATTAGACTACAGATGACATGTTGTGTTGTCCTCCCACTAGGACTCAGGAAACCATGACAGTTTATTAGACTACAGATGACCATACAGTTTATTAGACTACAGATGACATGTTGTCCTCCCACTACGACTCAGGAAACCATACAGTTTATTAGACTACAGATGACATGTTGTGTTGTCCTCCCACTACGACTCAGGAAACCATACAGTTTATTAGACTACAGATGAAATAAGTTACGATGAACTTCACAGGGTGGTGAAAGAGCACGGTGATGAGCTTGATGCTCCTTTCCAATCAATATCCAGGGTCTTATTCTGGTGACATGATGATCAATGATTATTCATAATAATCTCATCATGTTGCTCTGATAAGAGCGTCTGCTAAATGACTTAAATGTAAATGTAAATGCCTACCCACACAGCCTACTCACACAGCCTACTCACACAGCCTACCCACACAGCCTACCCACACAGCCTACCCACACAGCCTACCCACACAGCCTACCCACACAGCCTACTCACACAGCCTACCCACACAGCCTCACACAGCCTACTCACACAGCCTACTCACACAGCCTACTCACACAGCCTACCCACACAGCCTACCCACACAGCCTACTCACACAGCCTACTCACACAGCCTACTCACACAGCCTACCCACACAGCCTACTCACACAGCCTACTCACACAGCCTACCCACACAGCCTACCCACACAGCCTACCCACACAGCCTACTCACACAGCCTACACAGCCTACTCACACAGCCTACCCACACAGCCTACTCACACAGCCTACCCACACCGCCTACTCACACAGCCTACCCACACAGCCTACTCACACAGCCTACTCACACAGCCTACTCCACACAGCCTACCCACACAGCCTACCCACACAGCCTACTCACACAGCCTACTCACACAGCCTACCCACACCGCCTACCCACACAGCCTACTCACACAGCCTCCCCACACAGCCTACCCACACAGCCTACCCACACAGCCTACTCACACAGCCTACCCACACAGCCTACCCACACAGCCTACTCACACAGCCTACCCACACAGCCTACCCACACAGCCTACTCACACAGCCTACCCACACAGCCTACCCACACAGCCTACCCACACAGCCTACCCACACAGCCTACCCACACAGCCTACCCACACAGCCTACCCACACAGCCTACTCACACATCCTACTCACACAGCCTACTCACACTGTATCTGTGAGCTGTTGGCTAGAGCACAGGTGCCAAGACCAGATTAGACCCATTTGCTATTCAATGCAGTAGTTTTTGTGACAAAACATTCGGCAGAGTTGAAAATACGATGGAAACACATTGAATATTATATTTTTTAATTCGTTACATGAAAACCTAAGCGAGAGAGTACATTTTGTGTGCACTACGCATCAAACACAACTGGTGGGAAAATGCACATATTTTAGAATGCAGATTTTAGAATGCAGATTTTAGAATGCAGATTTTAGAATGCAGATTTTAGAATGCAGATTTTAGAATGCAGATTTTAGAATGCAGATTTTAGAATATTCACATGAAAATCTGTTGCCAAATGAGCTGATTTGTTGGAGTTGATTTCTTACCAGAAAGATTCCAGATTCTTCTCTTTAAGATGAAGACCTGTAGAACCTTTCCCACTGCATTAGGATTCCACTAAAGTGTCTCCTGTCTCTCCTGTCTGACCTTGAGTTCCAACACACTGTGATGCCCATAGAAACACACACCAAACACACACACACACACGCACACACACACACACACACACACACACACACACACACACACACACACACACACACACACACACACACACACACACACACACACACACACACACACACACACACACACACACACACACACACACACACACACACCAAACACATACACACACACACCAAACACATACACACACACACCACACACATATGCACACACACACACACACACACACACACACACACACACACCAACACATATGCACACACACACAAACACATACACACACACACAAACACATATACACACACACACACACACACACACACACACACACACACACACACACACACACACACACACACACACACTGCTCAATAGACACAGGGAGGTGACGTCTCCACTCTCCCTATGAAATCAACTGGCAGAATTATTGATATGTTTCCACTACAATGCAGGGTTTATTTATCCCTTCAACCAGACAGGAGAGAGAGATTAAAAGGCAAAGGAACATGTCAATGTTATAGGGGTCAGAGACAGATTTACAGCCTGCATCCCAAATGACACCCTGTCTACTCCCTATAAAGTGGACTACTTTTGACCAGGGCCAATAGGTTATAGCTCTGACTGAGTCATTTCCATTCGACAAGAAACAAAAGATCCCTGCTGGTCAAAAGTAGTGTACTAGAGACTGCATATTCCATTCACTGGAACTAAAAAATTTTTTTAAATGTTTTACCTTTATTTAACTAGGCAAGTCAGTTAAGAACAAATTCTTATTTTCAATGACGGCCTAGGAACAGTGGGTTAACTGCCTGTTCAGGAGCAGAACGACAGATGTGTACCTTGTCAGCTTGGGGATTTTTGAACTTGCAACCTTCCAGTTACTAGTCCAACGCTCTAACCACTAGGCTACCCTGCCGCCCCAAAGGGCCTGAACCATGAAAAACAGCCCCAGACCATTATTCTTCCTCTACTAGACTTTATCCATTTGGGTAGGTAGCGTTCACCTGGCATCTGCCAAATCCAGATTCTTCCTTCAGACTGCCAGATGGTGTGATTCATCACTCCAGAGAATAGGATTCCACTGCTCCAGAGTCCAATGGCGGCAAGCTTTACACCACTCCAGCTGAAGCTTGGCATTGCTCATGGTGATCTTAGGTTTGTGTGCGGCTGCTCGGCCATGGAAACCCATTTCATGAAGCTCCAGACGAACAGTTCTTGTGCTGGCATTGCTTCCAGAGGAAGTTTGGAACTCGGTAGTGAATGTTGTAACCAAGGACAGACAATTTATCCAAACGATTCAGCACTCGGTGGCTCTGTTCTGTGTGGCCTACCACATTGCGACTGAGCCGTTGTTGCTCCTAGACGTTTCCACTTCACAAAAATGGTTTGTCGAGATTGGTGTGGAAGAACTTGACTGGCCTGCACAGAGCCCTGACCTCAACCCCATCAAACACCTTTGGGATGAATTGTAACTCCGACTGTGATCCAGGCCTAATCGTCCAACATCAGTGCCCGACCTCACTAATGCTCTTGTGGCTGAATGGAAGCAAGTTGACCAGGGCAGTTCTAGCAGGACATTTTATGAACTGACTTGTTGGAAAGGTGGCATCCTATGACAGTTCCACGTTGAAAGTCACTGAGCTCTTCAGTAAGGCCATTATACTGCCAATGTTTGTCTATGGAGATTGCATGGCGGTGTGCTTGATTTTATAAACCTGTCAGCAACGGGTGGGGCTGAAATAGACGAATCCACTAATTTGAATGAGTGTCCACATACTTTTTTAGTGTATATTAGTGTTTTATTTTTCATATATATACTGTATATATATATTTTTTTACAAATGTTAGGTTTCATCCGTGTTGACATTAGACTCTACGCTACTCTCTTCTACTCTGCACTGCCAGATGTTTCCACAGTGGTTTAGGTTAGAATGAGTCATTCCCATTCACTACCAGACAAAGTGCTACATCCCAAATGACACCATATTCCCTGTGTCATTTACTACTTTTGACCAGGGCTCATAATAGGGCTCTGATCAAAAGTAGTGCACTACATATGGAATAGGGTGCCATTTGGTTATAGCTCAGAGTGAGTCATTTACATTATCTAAGGATGCATCCTAAATGGCACCCTATTCCCTATATAGGCCCTGGTCAAAAAGAAGGCACTATAAAGAGAATAGGGTGTCATTTGAGACACATCGTAAGAGAGTAAAGGTCAACAAGCGTGGGACATTGCTTTCCACAGCATCCCTTTCAGTCCTTTATTACACATCAACTGTCTTCTCCCTGCTCGATAGGATTATTTAAATGTATGCCATATTTGCTGCTAACGTGGCTCCCTGCTACAGCTGCTGTTGGTGGTGCTTTGTGGGTGTTTTATTCAAAGTAAAGTGGGAGAGAAAATAATACTCAAGTGTTTTTTGTGTTTTTTTTCTGCAGATAATTTCGTTTTTTTATTTTGTTTTTTTTCCATGGATACTTTTTTCCCCGACAGTTTGAATATTTATAATGATGTCCATGTTGACAGTTTGAATATTTATAATGATCTCCGTGTTGACAGTTTGAATGTTTATAATGATGTCCATGTTGACAGTTTGAATATTTATAATGATGTCCATGTTGACAGTTTGAATATTTATAATGATGTCCATGTTGACAGTTTGAATATTTATAATGATGTCCATGTTGACAGTTTGAATATTTATAATGATGTCCATGTTGACAGTTTGAATATTTATAATGATGTCCATGTTGACAGTTTGAATATTTATAATGATGTCCATGTTGACAGTTTGAATATTTATAATGATGTCCATGTTGACAGTTTGAATATTTATAATGATGTCCATGTTGACAGTTTGAATATTTATAATGATGTCCATGTTGACAGTTTGAATATTTATAATGATGTCCATGTTGACAGTTTGAATATTTATAATGATGTCCATGTTGACAGTTTGAATATTTATAATGATGTCCATGTTGACAGTTTGAATATTTATAATGATGTCCATGTTGACAGTTTGAATATTTATAATGATGTCCATGTTGACAGTTTGAATATTTATAATGATGTCCATGTTGACAGTTTGAATATTTATAATGATGTCCATGTTGACAGTTTGAATATTTATAATGATGTCCATGTTGACAGTTTGAATATTTATAATGATGTCCATGTTGACAGTTTGAATATTTATAATGATGTCCATGTTGACAGTTTGAATATTTATAATGATGTCCATGTTGACAGTTTGAATATTTATAATGATGTCCATGTTGACAGTTTGAATATTTATAATGATGTCCATGTTGACAGTTTGAATGTTTATAATGATGTCCATGTTGACAGTTTGAATATTTATAATGATGTCCATGTTGACAGTTTGAATATTTATAATGATGTCCATGTTGACAGTTTGAATATTTATAATGATGTCCATGTTGACAGTTTGAATATTTATAATGATGTCCAATGTGATGTCCACAGTTTGAATATTTATAATGATGTCCATGTTGACAGTTTGAATATTTATAATGATGTCCATTTGAATTTTATAATGATGTCCATGTTTTGAATATTTATAATGATGTCCATGTTGACAGTTTGAATATAATGATGTCCATGTTGACAGTTTGAATATTTATAATGATGTCCATGTTGACAGTTTGAATATTTATAATGATGTCCATGTTGACAGTTTGAATATTTATAATGATGTCCATGTTGACAGTTTGAATATTTATAATGATGTCCATGTTGACAGTTTGAATATTTATAATGATGTCCATGTTGACAGTTTGAATATTTATAATGATGTCCATGTTGACAGTTTGAATATTTATAATGATGTCCATGTTGACAGTTTGAATATTTATAATGATGTCCATGTTGACAGTTTGAATATTTATAATGATGTCCATGTTGACAGTTTGAATATTTATAATGATGTCCATGTTGACAGTTTGAATATTTATAATGATGTCCATGTTGACAGTTTGAATATTTATAATGATGTCAGTTGACAGTTTGAATATTTATAATGATGTCCATGTTGACAGTTTGAATATTTATAATGATGTCCATGTTGACCAGTTTTTGAATATTTATAATGATGTCCATGTTGACAGTTTGAATATTTATAATGATGTCCATATTTATAATGATGTCCATGTTGACAGTTTGAATATTTATAATGATGTCCATTTGAATATTTATAATGATGTCCATGTTGACAGTTTGAATATTTATAATGATGTCCATGTTGACAGTTTGAATATTTATAATGATGTCCATGTTGACAGTTTGAATTTGATATTTATAATGATGTCCATGTTGATTTGAATGATGTCCATGTTGACAGTTTGAATATTTATAATGATGTCCATGTTGACAGTTTGAATATTTATAATGATGTCCATGTTGACAGTTTGAATGTTTATAATGATGTCCATGTTGACAGTTTGAATATTTATAATGATGTCCATGTTGACAGTTTGAATATTTATAATGATGTCCATGTTGACAGTTTGAATATTTATAATGATGTCCATGTTGACAGTTTGAATATTTATAATGATGTCCATGTTGACAGTTTGAATATTTATAATGATGTCCATGTTGACAGTTTGAATATTTATAATGATGTCCATGTTGACAGTTTGAATATTTATAATGATGTCCATGTTGACAGTTTGAATATTTATAATGATGTCCATGTTGACAGTTTGAATATTTATAATGATGTCCATGTTGACAGTTTGATTTATGATATATCCCATGTTGACAGTTTGTTGACAGTTTGAATATTTATAATGATGTCCATGTTGACAGTTTGAATATTTATAATGATGTCCATGTTGACAGTTTGAATATTTATAATGATGTCCATGTTGACAGTTTGAATGTTTATGATGGTATCCGTGTTGACAGTTTGAATGTTTATAATGATCTCCGTGTTGACAGTTTGATTATTGATGGTGATCTCCATGTTGACAGTCAGAATACTTTTGATGATGTCCATGTCGACAGTCAGAATATTTTTGATGATGTCCATGTTGACAGTCAGAATATTTTTGATGATGTCCATGTTGACAGTTTGAATGTTTATAATGATCTCCATGTTGACAGTTTAAATATTTTTGATGATGTCCATGTTGACAATTTAATGTTTATAATGATCTCCATGTTGACAGTTTTAATATTTTTGATGATCTCCATGTTGACAGTTTAATATTTATGATGATCTCCATGTTGACAGTTTTAATATTTATGATGATGTCCATGTTGACAGTTTTAACATTTATGATGATGTCCATGTTGACAGTTTTAATATTTATGATGATGTCCATGTTGACAGTTTTAATATTTTTGATGATCTCCATGTTGACAGTTTTAATATTTTTGATGATCTCCATGTTGACAGTTTTAATATTTATGATGATGTCCATGTTGACAGTTTTAATATTTATGATGATGTCCATGTTGACAGTTTTAATATTTATGATGATGTCCATGTTGACAGTTTTAATATTTATGATGATGTCCATGTTGACAGTTTTAATATTTTTGATGATCTCCATGTTGACAGTTTTAATATTTTTGATGATCTCCATGTTGACAGTTTTAATATTTATGATGATGTCCATGTTGACAGTTTTAATATTTATGATGATGTCCATGTTGACAGTTTTAATATTTATGATGATGTCCATGTTGACAGTTTTAATATTTATGATGATCTCCATGTTGACAGTTTTAATATTTTTGATGATCTCCATGTTGACAGTTTTAATATTTATGATGATGTCCATGTTGACAGTTTTAACATTTATGATGATGTCCATGTTGACAGTTTTAATATTTATGATGATCTCCATGTTGACAGTTTTAATATTTTTGATGATCTCCATGGTGACAGTTTTAATATTTATGATGATCTCCATGTTGACAGTTTTAATATTTTTGATGATGCCCGTGTTGACAGTTTTAATATTTATGATGATCTCCATGTTGACAGTTTTAATATTTTTGATGATCTCCATGGTGACAGTTTTAATATTTATGATGATGTCCATGTTGAGGCTGTTTTTGTGTGCTGACTGCTTGTCGTTCTGGTTCTAAAAGCACTATATATGCCGTTTCAATTGAAATAGTTCATTAAATGGAACACAGATACATTTATATATTTTTTCCAGTTTTTTTCTCAGCAACTTTTAACATGAATGTGCTGTTCAGATATTACTAGGTCAAACACCTCAGAACATACAGCAAGATGGTGCCGATAGAGATGGCAGCTTCGCTTCAAGTCCTTAGGGAACTGTGCAATATTTCGTTTTTTTATGTATTATTTCTTACATTGTTAGCCCAGAAAACCTTAAGCGTTATTACATACAGCTGGGAAGAACTATTGGATATCAGAGAAACGTGAACTTACCAGCACAACCAGCACTACGACCAGGAATACGACTTTCCCAAAGTGGATCCTTTGTCTGCTCCTCACAGGGCATTTGAACTGATTCCAGAGGCCGACCCAAAACAATGCCGTTGGAGGGGAGGGTGCCGGAGCAGTCTTCTAGTGAGGCTTCGGATGCGCGCACACCACCCACAGCTTCCAAGTATATTACTCGCTAATGTCCAGTCCCTAGTTAACAAAGTAGATGGAATTAGGGCAAGAGCTGCTTTCCAAAGAGATATCCAGGATTGTAACATACTCTGTTTCATGGCGACATGGCCAGCTAGGGGCATGCTGTCGGAGTCCGTACAGCCAATGGGATTTTCAGTGTGTCGCGCCGACAGGAACAAACATCTCTCTGGTGAGAAGGGCTGGGGTGTATGTTTCATGATTAACAACTCATGGTGTAATTGTAACAACAATTACACCATGTTCACCTGACATAGAATTCTTCACAATCAAATGCCGACCGTATTATCTCCAAGAGAACTCTCCTCGGTTATCGTCATAGCCGTGTATATCCCCCCACAAGCGGTTACCAAGACGGCCATCAAGAAACTTCACTGGAATTTATGCAAACTGGAAACCATATATCCTGAGGCTGCATTTATTGTAGCTGGGGATTTTAATAAAGCTAATCTGAGAACAAGGCTACACGAGCGAGTAACACACTTTACCACTGCTACTCTAACTTCCGCGATGCATACATGGCCCTTCCCCGCCCTCCTTTTGGCAAATCTGACCATGACTCCGTCTTGTTGCTCCCCTCCTATAGGCAGAAACTAAAATAGGAAGCGCCCGTGCTTAGGTTTATCGAACGCTGGTCAGACCAATCGGATTCCACGCGTCAAGATTGCTTCGATCACCTGGACTGGGATATGTTCTGGGTAGCCTCAAACAATAACATTGACGTATACACTGACTCAGTAAGCGAGTTTATTAGCAAGTGCAACGTTGATGTTGTACCCACAGCAACTATTAAAACATTCCTCAACCAGAAACCGTGGATTGATGGCAGCATTCGTGCAAAACTGAAAGCACAAACCACTGCTTTTAATCAGGGCAAGGTGACCGGAAACATGACCGAATACAAACAGTGTAGTTATTCCCTCCGTAAGGCAGGAGAAAAGCGTCAGTATAGAGACAAAGTGGAGTCGCAATTCAATCACGGATTACAAAAAGAAAACTAGCTCCGTCACAGACATCGACGTCTTGCTCCCAGACAAATTAGACAACTTCTTTGCGCGCTTTGAGGACAATATAGTGCCACCGACACAGCCCGACATCCCAAACCTCAGAGCATGCGCAGACCAGCTGGCTGGTGTGTTTACGGACATATTCAATCAATCCCTATCCCAGTCTGCTGTCCCCACATGCTTCAAGATGGCCACCCTTGTTCCTGTTCCCAAGACAGCTAAGGTAACTGAGCTAAATCATTATCGCCCCGTATCACTCACTTCTGTCATCATGAAGTGCTTTGAGAGACTAGTCAAGGATCATGTCACCTCCACCCTACCTGTAACTCTAGACCCACTCCAATTTGCTTGCCGCTCCAATAGGTCCACAGACGATGCATTCGCCATCACACTGCACACTGCCGTAACCCATCTGGACAAGAGGAATACCTATGTAAGAATGTTGTTCATTGACTACAGCTCATCATTCAACACCATAGTACCCTCCAAACTCAAAACAAAGCAAATGATCATGGACTTCAGGAAACAGCAATCGACACCCCCCCCCATCCACATCGACGGGACAGTAGAGGAGAAGGTGGGAAAGTTTTATGTTCCTCGATGTACATATCACCGACAAACTGAAATGGTCCACGCACACAGACAGTGTGGTGAAGAAGGCGCAACAGCGCCTCTTCAGCCTCAGGAGGCTGAAAAAATGTGGCTTGGCACCGAAAACCCTCACTAACTTTTACAGGTGCACACCTGAGAGCATCCTGTCGTGCTGTATCACCGCCTGGTACAGCAACTGCACAGCCCACAACCACAGCTCTCTCCAGAGGGTAGTGAGGTCTGCACAATGCATCACCAGGGGCAAACTACCTGCCCTCCAAGACAACTACAACACCCGATGTCACAGGAAGGCAAAAAAGATAATCAAGGACAATAACCACCCGAGCCACTACCTGTTCACCCCACTTCCATCCAGAAGGCTGGATCAGTACAGGTGCATCAAAGCTGAGACAGAGAGATTTAAAAACAACTTCTATCTCTGCCAACATCTGATAACCATGTGTATGTGACCAATAAAATTGGATTTGATTTGACCTCAGAACATACAGCACCGCAGAACATACAGCACCTCAGAACATACAGGACCTCAGAACATACAGCACCTCAGAACATACAGCACCTCAGAACATACAGCACCTCAGAACATACAGCACCTCAGAACATACAGCACCTCAGAACATACAGCACCTCAGAACATACAGCACCTCAGAACATACAGCACCTCAGAACATACAGCACCTCAGAACATACAGCACCTCAGAACATACAGCACCTCAGAACATACAGCACCTCAGAACATACAGCACCTCAGAACATACAGCACCTCAGAACATACAGCACCTCAGAACATACAGCACCGCAGAACATACAGCACCTCAGAACATACAGCACCTCAAAACATACAGCACCTCAGAACATACAGCACCTCAGAACATACAGCACCTCAGAACATACAGCACCGCAGAACATACAGCACCTGAGAACATACAGCACCTCAGAACATACAGCACCTCAGAACATACAGCACCTCAGAACATACAGCACCGCAGAACATACAGCACCTCAGAATATACAACACCGCAGAACATACAACACCTCAGAACATACAGCACCGCAGAACATACAGCACCGCAGAACATACAGCACCTCAGAACATACAGCACCTCAAAACATACAGCACCTCAGAACATACAGCACCTCAGAACATACAGCACCTCAGAACATACAGCACCTCAAACATACAGCACCGCAGAACATACAGCACCTCAGAACATACAGCACCTCAGAACATACAGCACCGCAGAACATACAGCACCTCAGAATATACAACACCGCAGAACATACAGCACCTCAGAACATACAGCACCGCAGAACATACAGCACCTCAGAACATACAGCACCTCAGAACATACAGCACCTCAGAACATACAGCACCTCAGAACATACAGCACCTCAGCTCAGAACTCAAAACATACAGCACCTCAGAACAGCACCTACAGCACCTCAGAACATACAGCACCTCAGAACATACAGCACCTCAGAACATACAGCACCTCAGAACATACAGCACCTCAGAACATACAGCACCTCAGAACATACAGCACCTCAGAACATACAGCACCATACAGCACCTCAGAACATACAGCACCTCAGAACATACAGCACCTCAGAACATACAGCACCTCAGAACATACAGCACCTCAGAACATACAGCACCTCAGAACATACAGCACCTCAAAACATACAGCACCTCAGAACATACAGCTCCTCAGAACATACAGCACCTCAGAACATACAGCACCTCAGAACATACAGCTCCTCAGAACATACAGCACCTCAGAACATACAGCACCTCAGAACATACAGCACCTCATAACATACAGTAGAGCTTAATACAGCGATGTATCTTAATGCTCTAGTCTGTACCATACAGCAATGTATCTTAATGCTGTAGTCTGTACCATACAGAGATGTATCTTAATGCTCTAGTCTGTACCATACAGAGATGTATCTTAATGCTCTAGTCTGTACCATACAGAGATGTATCTTAATGCTCTAGTCTGTACCATACAGAGATGTATCTTAACGCTCTAGTCTGTACCATACAGAGATGTATCTTAATGCTCTAGTCTGTACCATACAGAGATGTATCTTAATGCTCTAGTCTGTACCATACAGCAATGTATCTTAATGCTCTAGTCTGTACCATACAGAGATGTATCTTAACGCTCTAGTCTGTACCATACAGCGATGTATCTTAATGCTCTAGTCTGTACCATACAGAGATGTATCTTAATGCTCTAGTCTGTACCATACAGCAATGTATCTTAATGCTCTAGTCTGTACCATACAGAGATGTATCTTAACGCTCTAGTCTGTACCATACAGCGATGTATCTTAATGCTCTAGTCTGTACCATACAGCAATGTATCTTAATGCTCTAGTCTGTACCATACAGAGATGTATCTTAACGCTCTAGTCTGTACCATACAGCGATGTATCTTAATGCTCTAGTCTGTACTGTGCCTGTAGCCAAGGGTGTACACTGCAAATTTAAACGAAACAAGCATATCTTTTGAAATAGGCCCTCCAACTAAAATTCAACACTAATTGTCTTAATTAATAAAAAATCACATGCTTCATTGTACAGTGTTATCTTTTTAACACTCTCCTCATACTCAACCAGGTGAGGCGGAACTGAACATGCAGTTATTTTAATCTGAGAAACATGTCTGTCAGCCTGTCTGACTGCTTGGTTCCTCACTGATCGTCTCTTGTGGAAGCCTCACAATGCCTGTCTTGTAATTTCACTAAAGTGGATCAGCTGGAGAGAGAGAAGAGTGTGTGGGTGGGTGGGGGGGTGTTAAGCGAGAGAGGGAAAGAGAGAGACAAAAAGAGGGAGAGAGTGTTGGTCAAGAGAGAGAGAGTTAGTAGAATGAGAACAGAGGGATAGAGAGAGTTGGTAGAATCAGAACACAGAGGGATGGAGAAGGTTGGTAGAATGAGAACACAGAGGGAGAGAGAGAGTTGGTAGAATGAGAACACAGAGGGAGAGAGAAGGTTGGTAGAATGAGAACACAGAGGGAGAGAGAGAGTTGGTAGAATGAGAACACAGAGGGAGAGAGAAGGTTGGTAGAATGAGAACACAGAGGGAGAGAGAGAGTTGGTAGAATGAGAACACAGAGGGAGAGAGAAGGTTGGTAGAATGAGAACACAGAGGGAGAGAGAGAGTTGGTAGAATGAGAACACAGAGGGAGAGAGAAGGTTGGTAGAATGAGAACACAGAGGGAGAGAGAGAGTTGGTAGAATGAGAACACAGAGGGAGAGAGAAGGTTGGTAGAATGAGAACACAGAGGGAGAGAGAAGGTTGGTAGAATGAGAACACAGAGGGATAGAGAAGGTTGGTAGAATGAGAACACAGAGGGATGGAGAAGGTTGGTAGAATGAGAACACAGAGGGATGGAGAAGGTTGGTAGAATGAGAACACAGAGGGATGGAGAAGGTTGGTAGAATGAGAACACAGAGGGATGGAGAAGGTTGGTAGAATGAGAACACAGAGGGATGGAGAAGGTTGGTAGAATGAGAACACAGAGGGAGAGAGAGGGTTGGTAGAATGAGAACACAGAGGGATAGAGAAGGTTGGTAGAATGAGAACACAGAGGGATAGAGAAGGTTGGTAGAATGAGAACACAGAGGGATAGAGAAGGTTGGTAGAATGAGAACACAGATGGAGAGAGAGAGTTGGTAGAATCAGAACACAGAGGGATAGAGAAGGTTGGTAGAATGAGAACACAGATGGAGAGAGATAGTTGGTAGAATGAGAACACAGAGGGAGAGAGAGAGTTGGTAGAATGAGAACACAGAGGGAGAGAGAGAGTTGGTAGAATGAGAACACAGAGGGATAGAGAAGGTTGGTAGAATGAGAACACAGAGGGATAGAGAAGGTTGGTAGAATGAGAACACAGAGGGATAGAGAATGTTGGTAGAATGAGAACACAGAGGGATGCAGAAGGTTGGTAGAATGAGAACACAGAGGGATAGAGAAGGTTGGTAGAATGAGAACACAGATGGAGAGAGAAGGTTGGTAGAATGAGAACACAGAGGGAGAGAGAGAGTTGGTAGAATGAGAACACAGAGGGATAGAGAAGGTTGGTAGAATGAGAACACAGAGGGATAGAGAAGGTTGGTAGAATGAGAACACAGAGGGATAGAGAAGGTTGGTAGAATGAGAACACAGATGGAGAGAGAGAGTTGGTAGAATGAGAACACAGAGGGAGAGAGAGAGTTGGTAGAATGAGAACACAGAGGGATAGAGAAGGTTGGTAGAATGAGAACACAGAGGGATAGAGAATGTTGGTAGAATGAGAACACAGAGGGATGCAGAAGGTTGGTAGAATGAGAACACAGAGGGATAGAGAAGGTAGGTAAAATGAGAACACAGAGGGATGCAGAAGGTTGGTAGAATGATAACACAGAGGGATAGAGAAGGTTGGTAGAATGAGAACACAGAGGGATAGAGAAGGTAGGTAAAATGAGAACACAGAGGGATGGAGAGAGAGTTGAGAGAGAATACAGAGAGAGAGGGATAAAGAGTTTAGAGATAACACAGAGGGAGAGAGTTGGTAGAATGAGAACACAGATGGAGAGAGACGTGATACCCAAATGAATTGAGAGCTGCCAGTCACAATGCAAATTATGTAGTGAATACAGCGTCTCTTTAGTGTGAGGGGAGTCAGTGCACCAGAACAGCAGAACAAGACTGCATCCCAAATGGCACCCTATTCCCTATAAAGTGCAATAATTTCGAGCAGGGTCCTGGTCATGGTAGTGCACTATATAGGGAATAGGGTTCCATTTGGGACACAACCAAGAGTCAGAACAGGAGGTCACAGTCCGCTGATATTTGATACACTTCGGGGGTGGGGGGGTGGGAACCATGTGCCACTGTGCAATAATGTAAGATAGACAGGGAGAAGCATCGTTAACACAGAACACGCCAGCAGTACAACTACAACAAGAGCCCTCTTCACATGCTCTTAGGTCCACACTGGGATACAGAAGACCGCAATGGTTATGGAACCCTTATATTTGGATTTGGAAACACTGAATAGAATACTACTATAGAACACTGAATTAGAACATTTGGAACCACTGAAAGCCATCAGCTATAATGCATTATGATGTGCATGTAATGCATGCTCTCTGGGACGTTGACAAAATATACTGTAGCATTGATGATGGAGTTGTTGAAATGTCATAATGCTATTCCTATGAATGTCCTTATAGATAGATGTTTATGAACTGCTGTTAGAACCGATGCTATGCTTTGTAATGCATTATGTAAATGTGCTTATCGTGCATTATGAAGAGGGTGTTCATAGGAAGCATTATCATGTAGCTTTTCAGTGTAATGTGAGTAATTACATTATATTAAGTTACAATAAGCTGAAACTCCCAAATCTAAAACATCCTGATGAAAGTCTATTAAGCTTAGGTCTATTTACTGTGCAAGACGCTGTGTCAGAATCAGGTCTATTTACTGTAATATTGGTATATAAATCATTATAGATCATATATAGATCATTAAAAGCGTTGGACTAGTAACCAGAAGGTTGCAAGTTCAAACCCCCGAGCAGACAAGGTACAAATCTGTCGTTCTGCCCCTGAACAGGCAGTTAACCCACTGTTCCTAGGCCGTCATTGAAAATATGAATTTGTTCTTAACTGACTTGCCTAGAGGTAAAGGTAAAAAAATATTTTTTTTTAAAACAGGCGTTGTGTCAGAATCAGGTCTATTTACTGTAATATTGGTATATAGATCTGTCACGGTCGTCGTAATAACACTCAGACCAAAGCGCAGCGTGAAATCAGTTTGACATTTTATTTGAAGTGAACCCACACAAAAAACAATAAAGAACAAACAAAACGTGACGTTCTGCGCTTTGGTCCGATTCCTCCTCATCCGACGACGACACCCGTTACATAAGTTTAGAGGGGCGTGCATTTGGCATGATTGCAGGAATGTCCACCAGAACTGTTGCCAGAGAATTGAATGTTAATTTCTCTACCATAAGCTGCCTCCAACGTTGTTTTGGAGAATTTGGTAGTACGTCTAACTGACCTCACAACTGCAGACCACGTGTAACCACACCAACCCAGGACCTCCACATCCTGCTTCTTCACTTCAGACCACGTGTAACCACACCAGCCCAGGACCTCCACATCCTGCTTCTTCACTTCAGACCACGTGTAACCACACCAGCCCAGGACCTCCACATCCTGCTTCTTCACCTCAGACCACGTGTAACCACGCCAGCCCAGGACCTCCACATCCTGCTTCTTCACCTCAGACCACGTGTAACCACGCCAGCCCAGGACCTCCACATCCTGCTTCTTCACCTCAGACCACGTGTAACCACGCCAACCCAGGACCTCCACATCCTGCTTCTTCACCTCAGACCACGTGTAACCACGCCAACCCAGGACCTCCACATCCTGCTTCTTCACCTCAGACCACGTGTAACCACGCCAACCCAGGACCTCCACATCCTGCTTCTTCACCTCAGACCACGTGTAACCACGCCAACCCAGGACCTCCACATCCTGCTTCTTCACCTCAGACCACGTGTAACCACGCCAACCCAGGACCTCCACATCCGGCTTCTTCACCTCAGCGGGATCGTCTGAGACCAGCCACCCAGACAGCTGATGAAACTGAGGAGTATTTCTGTCTGTAATAAAGCCCTTTTGTGGGGAAAAACTAATTATGAGTGGCTGGGCCTGGTTCCCCAGTGGGTGGGCCTATGTCCGCCCATGAAATCCATAGAATAGGGCCTAATGAATTAATTTCAATTGACTGATTTCCCTATATGAACTGTAACTCTGTAAAATGGTTGCAGTTGTTTAATGTTGTGTTTATATCTATTCACTATAGATGGTTTAATTAGTAGAGCTCCTGTCATGATCCTTTACATCCCTCCTCCTTGATTTCCCACCGTGTTTAATGGGACGCATCCCAAATGGCACACTATTCCCTTTATAGTGCATAACTTTTGGTTAGGGCCTCGTCAAAAGTAGTGCACTATATCGGAAATCGTGTGCCATTTGGAACACAGAGGGACCCTACTCTGCCAGCATCATAAAACAAGATTGGTCCGATTAAACACATTGTATCTATCAGACTGAAAGCAATATTTTGGGGGGAAATCAGAAGATCGGAAAATTGAGCTCATTTATGTAGCAACTACTAATCAGAAACCGTTCAGTCCCTCTGTGATTGTAGGGGTGTGTCCCATTAATATCTCCTTTCTCCTGTTCACTCGTTCACTACTTCCCTCTTCATGAATCTTAGGGTAAAAGGGTAGATTTCTCACCCCCCTTCCCCCCCCCAACAAGATTTAGATGCATTGTTCCACTGGTTGTCATAAGTGTATGCACCAATTTGTAAGTCCTCTGGAAACCAAATGACTTAAATGGTAAATGTAAAATCTTAGAAAAGTTAGATTGAGTTCCATATTTCTTTGTGAGAAACCAGTGAGGAACAAATAATTTGGGACGAAGTGTAGTTGTATGTATCAGCTCTGAGACCTTGAAACTGTACTGAGTTATCCAGACCATCTGTTTAGGCATCTGTAGGAGGTGTCTGAGATATTCACTCTCCAGACCATCTGTATAGGCATCTCTAGGAGGTGTCTGAGTTATTCACTCTCCAGACCATCTGTATAGGCATCTCTAGGTGTCTGAGTTATTCACTCTCCAGACCATCTGTAGGAGTTGTCTGAGATATTCACTCTCCAGACCATCTGTATAGGCATCTCTAGGTGTCTGAGTTATTCACTCTCCAGACCATCTGTAGGAGTTGTCTGAGATATTCACTCTCCAGACCATCTGTATAGGCATCTCTAGGTGTCTGAGTTATTCACTCTCCAGACCATCTGTAGGAGGTGTCTGAGTTATTCACTCTCCAGACCATCTGTATAGGCATCTCTAGGTGTCTGAGTTATTCACTCTCCAGACCATCTGTAGGAGTTGTCTGAGTTATTCACTCTCCAGACCATCTGTAGGAGTTGTCTGAGTTATTCACTCTCCAGACCATCTGTATAGGCATCTGTAGGAGTTGTCTGAGTTATTCACTCTCCAGACCATCTGTATAGGCATCTGAGGAATTGTCTGTTATTCACTCTCCAGACCATCTGTATAGGCATCTGAGGAATTGTCTGTTATTCACTCTCCAGACCATCTGTATAGGCACCTGAGGAGTTGTCTGAGTTATTCACTCTCCAGACCATCTGTATAGGCATCTGAGGAATTGTCTGTTATTCACTCTCCAAACCATCTGTAGGAGTTGTCTGAGTTATTCACTCTCCAGACCATCTGTATAGGCATCTCTAGGAGGTGTCTGAGTTATTCACTCTCCAGACCATCTGTATAGGCACCTGAGGAGTTGTCTGAGTTATTCACTCTCCAGACCATCTGTATAGGCATCTGAGGAATTGTCTGTTATTCACTCTCCAGACCATCTGTAGGAGGTGTCTGAGTTATTCACTCTCCAGACCATCTGTAGGAGGTGTCTGAGTTATTCACTCTCCAGACCATCTGTATAGGCATCTGAGGAGTTGTCTGTTATTCACTCTCCAGACCATCTGTATAGGCATCTGAGGAATTGTCTGTTATTCACTCTCCAGACCATCTGTATAGGCATCTGAGGAGTTGTCTGAGTTATTCACTCTCCAGACCATCTGTATAGGCATCTGAGGAGGTGTCTGAGTTATTCACTCTCCAGACCATCTGTAGGAGGTGTCTGAGTTATTCACTCTCCAGACCATCTGTAGGAGGTGTCTGAGTTATTCACTCTCCAGACCATCTGTATAGGCATCTGTAGGAGGTGTCTAAGTAATCACACCACACACACACAATAAAAGTTGAAAGTTGAAGCCCACTCTCTGGGAGCCTGTAGCCATTAGTGATTCCGGCTACAGCCACAGCTGGGCTGATGATGATGAAGAAGGGATGATGATGAAGGGATGATGATGAATGAATTATGATGATGGTGATGATGAAGGAATGCATGGTGATGATAATGAAGAGATGATGATGATGATGAAGGGATGAGAAAAGCAGAACCCGAAAGAAAGATTCCAGCAGTATTCTGTATTATTTATTGGGATGATTAAATATTGAATGAGTGTTGGTTTATCTCAAGTTGTGGAACTGTAAATGTTATGAGGGCCTGAGATACATTTGGACTGGATAACCACTGCTGAATGGTAGGGAGCTTTGCAATGAGCCAAATATATATTGAGCTATATATTAACAATGGTAGGGTAGTCTTCATTATTTAATGACAGTCACTCTCCTACATACTGCCGTTGACAAACCACTAGGCAACTGTGTCCTCATTATTGAGTTAATCTCCTCCATTGATATACTGTTAGAAGGCCTTTGAGATAATACGTTATGTGTGTGTGCATACATGTGAATTTATTTCAGCTAGTGTGGGTTGACAGGTATTGGAACACGCGCATATACACACACACACACACAAACTAACACACACACAGCTGATGCTGCACAATAAACTCATCCCAGCATGAGGATACAGGAGCCATGTAAATGAGTCTGCATGGTGGACCATTCATATTCTGCGTCCCAAATGGCACCCTGTTCCATAGTTTGACCAGGGCTCAAAGGAAAACCCATAGAGCTCTGGTCAAAAGTAGTGCAATTTTTAGGGAATAGGGTGCAGCTATGGGATGCATATGGGGCACTTGGTAGAGCATGAAGCTTGCAACACCAGGGTTGTGGGTTCGATTCCCATGGGGGACCAGTACGAAACAGTATTAAAATGTATGCACTCATTAGTGTAAGTGGCTCTGGATAAGAGCATCTGATAAATGTAATGCTGCTTCATAGGCCACTGATCATGAGACCTCATCAGGAAACAACATGCTTCTCCGTAGGCCACTGATCATGAGACCTCATCAGGATACAACATGCTTCTCCGTAGGCCACTGATCATGAGACCTCATCAGGAAACAACATACTGCTCCGTAGGCCACTGATCATGAGACCTCATCAGGAAACAACATACTGCTCCGTAGGCCACTGATCACGAAACCTCATCAGGAAACAACATACTGCTCCGTAGGCCACTGATCATGAGACCTCATCAGAAAACAACATACTGCTCCGTAGGCCACTGATCATGAGACCTCATCAGGAAACAACATGCTTCTCCGTAGGCCACTGATCATGAGACCTCATCAGGAAACAACATACTGCTCCGTAGGCCACTGATCATGAGACCTCATCAGGAAACAACATACTGCTCCGTAGGCCACTGATCACAAGACCTCATCAGGAAACAACATGCTTCTCCGTAGGCCACTGATCATGAGACCTCATCAGGAAACAACATACTGCTCCGTAGGCCACTGATCATGAGCCCTCATCAGGAAACAACATACTGCTCCGTAGGCCACTGATCATGAGCCCTCATCAGGAAACAACATACTGCTCCGTAGGCCACTGATCATGAGACCTCATCAGGAAACAACATGCTTCTCCGTAGGCCACTGATCACAAGACCTCATCAGGAAACAACATGCTTCTCCGTAGGCCACTGATCATGAGACCTCATCAGGAAACAACATGCTTCTCCGTAGGCCACTGATCATGAGACCTCATCAGGAAACAACATGCTGCTCCATAGACCACTGATCATGAGACGTCATTAGGAAACAACATGCTGTTCTTTAGGTCACGATCAGGAGAGCTCATCAGAAAACAACATGCTGTTCTTTAGGCCACTGATCACAAGACCTCATCAGGATACAACATACTGCTCCATAGGCCACTGATCACAAGACCTCATCAGGATACAACATGCTGCTCCTTAGGCCACTGATCAGAGACCTCATCAACATGCTGCTCCTTAGGCCACTGATCAGGAGACCTCATCAACATGCTGCTCCTTAGGCCACTGATCAGAGACCTCATCAACATGCTGCTCCTTAGGCCACTGATCAGGAGTCCTCATCAACATGCTGCTCCTTAGGCCACTGATCAGGAGTCCTCATCAGGACATGCTGCTCCTTAGGCCACTGATCAGGAGTCCTGATCAACATGCTGCTCCTTAGGCCACTGATCAGGAGTCCTCATCAACATGCTGCTCCTTAGGCCACTGATCAGGAGACCTCATCAACATGCTGCTCCTTAGGCCACTGATCAGGAGTCCTCATCAACATGCTGTTCCTTAGGCCACTGATCAGGAGACCTCATCAACATGCTGCTCCTTAGGCCACTGATCAGGAGACCTCATCAGGAAACAACATGCTGCTCATTCACTGCTCTCTCTCACCAGGAAATTCTTCGCTCCATTATAAAGACAAATAAAGACCTAAAGCACCATCATATTCAAATGTATGTTTCAATATTATGATGAGGAAGAGAGCTCTGTAGCTCTGTACTGTAACAATATTATGAAGAGGAAGAGAGCTCTGTAGCTCTGTACTGTAACAATATTATGAAGAGGAAGAGAGCTCTGTAGCTCTGTACTTTAACAATATTATGAAGAGGAAGGGAAGCTCTGTACTGTAACAATATTATGAAAATACTTGACCTTCAAAAAATTCTGCCATGAAAAGACTTGCCTGGCGCATTGGATCGCTGTATTCTGGTGGACATTTCTGCAGGCGGCAGCTGGGATGGAGCTGGAGACATTTCTGCTGGGATGGAGCTGGAGACATTTCTGCTGGGATGGAGCTGGAGACATTTCTGCTAGGATGGAGCTGGAGACATTTCTGCTAGGATGGAGCTGGAGACATTTCTGCTAGGATGGAGCTGGAGACATTTCTGCTGGGATGGAGCTGGAGACATTTCTGCTGGGATGGAGCTGCATTTCTGCTGGGATGGAGCTGAGACATTTCTGGAGACTGGGATGGAGCTGGAGACATTTCTGCTGGGATGGAGCTGGAGACATTTCTCCTGGGATGGAGCTGGAGACATTTCTGCTGGGATGGAGCTGGAGACATTTCTGCTAGGATGGAGCTGGAGACATTTCTGCTAGGATGGAGCTGGAGACATTTCTGCTGGGATGGAGCTGGAGACATTTCTGCTGGGATGGAGCTGGAGACATTTCTGCTGGGATGGAGCTGGAGACATTTCTGCTCATGGAGCTGGAGACATTTCTGCTGGGATGGAGCTGAGACATTTCTGCTGGGATAGAGCTGGAGACATTTCAGCTGGGATGGAGCTGGGATGGAGCTGGAGACATTTCTGCTCCTGCAGCTGGGATGGAGCTGGAGACATTTCTGCAGGCTGCAGGGGATGGAGCTGGAGACATTTCTGCTGGGATGGAGCTGGATACATTTCTGCTGGGATGGAGCTGGACATTTCAGCTGGGATGGAGCTGGGATGGAGCTGGAGACATTTCTGCAGGCTGCAGCTGGGATGGAGCTGGAGACATTTCTGCAGGCTGCAGCTGGGATGGAGCTGGAGACATTTCTGCTGGGATGGAGCTGGAGACATTTCTGCAGGCTACAGCTGGGATGGAGCTGCAGACATTTCTGCAGGCTGCAGCTGGGATGGAGCTGGAGACATTTCTGCAGGCTACAGCTGGGATGGAGCTGGAGACATTTCTGCTGGGATGGAGCTGGAGACATTTCTGCAGGCTGCAGCTGGGATGGAGCTGGAGACATTTCTGCAGACTGCAGCTGGGATGGAGCTGGAGACATTTCTGCAGGCTACAACTGGGATGGAGCTGGAGACATTTCTGCAGGCTACAGCTGGGATGGAGCTGGAGACATTTCTGCTGGGATGGAGCTGGAGACATTTCTGCAGGCGGCAGCTGGGATGGAGCTGGAGACATTTCTGCAGGCAGCAGCTGGGATGGAGCTGGAGACATTTCTGCATGGAGCTGGAGACATTTCTGCAGGCAGCAGCTGGGATGGAGCTGGAGACATTTCTGCAGGCTACAGCTGGGATGGAGCTGGAGACATTTCTGCAGCTGGGATGGAGCTGGAGACATTTCTGCAGGCTACAGCTGGGATGGAGCTGGAGACATTTCTGCAGGCGGCAGCTGGGATGGAGCTGGAGACATTTCTGCTGGGATGGAGCTGGAGACATTTCTGCAGGCTGTAGCTGGGATGGAGCTGGAGACATTTCTGCAGGCTGCAGCTGGGATGGAGCTGGAGACATTTCTGCTGGGATGGAGCTGGAGACATTTCTGCAGGCTACAGCTGGGATGGAGCTGGAGACATTTCTGCAGGCTGCAGCTGGGATGGAGCTGGAGACATTTCTGCAGGCTACAGCTGGGATGGAGCTGGAGACATTTCTGCAGGCTGCAGCTGGGATGGAGCTGGAGACATTTCTGCAGGCTGCAGCTGGGATGGAGCTGGAGACATTTCTGCAGGCTACAGCTGGGATGGAGCTGGAGACATTTCTGCTGGGATGGAGCTGGAGACATTTCTGCAGGCTGCAGCTGGGATGGAGCTGGAGACATTTCTGCAGACTGCAGCTGGGATGGAGCTGGAGACATTTCTGCTGGGATGGAGCTGGAGACATTTCTGCTGGGATGGAGCTGGAGACATTTCTGCTGGGATGGAGCTGGAGACATTTCAGCTGGGATGGAGCTGGGATGGAGCTGGAGACATTTCTGCAGGCTGCAGCTGGGATGGAGCTGGAGACATTTCTGCAGGCTGCAGCTGGGATGGAGCTGGAGACATTTCTGCTGGGATGGAGCTGGATACATTTCTGCTGGGATGGAGCTGGAGACATTTCAGCTGGGATGGCTGCTGGATGGAGCTGGAGACATTTCTGCAGGCTGCAGCTGGGATGGAGCTGGAGACATTTCTGCAGGCTGCAGCTGGGATGGAGCTGGAGACATTTCTGCTGGGATGGAGCTGGAGACATTTCTGCAGGCTACAGCTGGGATGGAGCTGGAGACATTTCTGCAGGCTGCAGCTGGGATGGAGCTGGAGACATTTCTGCAGGCTACAGCTGGGATGGAGCTGGAGACATTTCTGCTGGGATGAGCTGGAGACATTTCTGCAGGCTGCAGCTGGGATGGAGCTGGAGACATTTCTGCAGACTGCAGCTGGGATGGAGCTGGAGACATTTCTGCAGGCTACAACTGGGATGGAGCTGGAGACATTTCTGCAGGCTACAGCTGGGATGGAGCTGGAGACATTTCTGCTGGGATGGAGCTGGAGACATTTCTGCAGGCGGCAGCTGGGATGGAGCTGGAGACATTTCTGCAGTGCGGCAGCTGGGATGGAGCTGGAGACATTTCTGCTGGGATGGAGCTGGAGACATTTCTGCAGGCTACAGCTGGGATGGAGCTGGAGACATTTCTGCAGGCTGCAGCTGGGATGGAGCTGGAGACATTTCTGCAGGCTGCAGCTGGGATGGAGCTGGAGACATTTCTGCAGGCTGCAGCTGGGATGGAGCTGGAGACATTTCTGCAGGCTGCAGCTGGGATGGAGCTGGAGACATTTCTGCTGGGATGGAGCTGGAGACATTTCTGCTGGGATGGAGCTGGAGACATTTCTGCAGGCTGCAGCTGGGATGGAGCTGGAGACATTTCTGCAGGCTGCAGCTGGGATGGAGCTGGAGACATTTCTGCAGGCGGCAGCTGGGATGGAGCTGGAGACATTTCTGCTGGGATGGAGCTGGAGACATTTCTGCAGGCTACAGCTGGGATGGAGCTGGAGACATTTCTGCAGGCTGCAGCTGGGATGGAGCTGGAGACATTTCTGCAGGCTGCAGCTGGGATGGAGCTGGAGACATTTCTGCAGGCTACAGCTGGGATGGAGCTGGAGACATTTCTGCTGGGATGGAGCTGGAGACATTTCTGCAGGCTGCAGCTGGGATGGAGCTGGAGACATTTCTGCAGACTGCAGCTGGGATGGAGCTGGAGACATTTCTGCAGGCTACAACTGGGATGGAGCTGGAGACATTTCTGCAGGCTACAGCTGGGATGGAGCTGGAGACATTTCTGCTGGGATGGAGCTGGAGACATTTCTGCAGGCGGCAGCTGGGATGGAGCTGGAGACATTTCTGCAGGCAGCAGCTGGGATGGAGCTGGAGACATTTCTGCAGGCTACAGCTGGGATGGAGCTGGAGACATTTCTGCAGGCTGCAGCTGGGATGGAGCTGGAGACATTTCTGCAGGCTACAGCTGGGATGGAGCTGGAGACATTTTTGCTGGGATGGAGCTGGAGACATTTCTGCTGGGATGGAGCTGGGATGGAGCTGGAGACATTTCTGCTGGGATGGAGCTGGAGACATTTCTGCTGGGATGGAGCTGGAGACATTTCTGCTGGGATGGAGCTGGAGACATTTCTGCTGGGATGGAGCTGGAGACATTTCTGCTGGGATGGAGCTGGAGACATTTCTGCTGGGATGGAGCTGGGATGGAGCTGGAGACATTTCTGCTGGGATGGAGCTGGAGACATTTCTGCTGGGATGGAGCTGGAGACATTTCTGCTGGGATGGAGCTGGGATGGAGCTGGAGACATTTCTGCTGGGATGGAGCTGGGATGGAGCTGGAGACATTTCTGCTGGGATGGAGCTGGAGACATTTCTGCTGGGATGGAGCTGGGATGGAGCTGGAGACATTTCTGCTGGGATGGAGCTGGAGACATTTCTGCTGGGATGGAGCTGGAGACATTTCTGCTGGGATGGAGCTGGAGACATTTCTGCTGGGATGGAGCTGGAGACATTTCTGCAGGGATGGAGCTGGAGACATTTCTGCTGGGATGGAGCTGGAGACATTTCTGCTGGGATGGAGCTGGAGAGTTGTTGTTCCCTTATTTTTATTTTTGCTTAAAAAACAGCCGTTGCAATATTCATAAAGAGATGATTGTTTCATGACCACACACACACACACACACACACACACACACACACACACAGCGGTGCTGTAAATATTGGAGGGCTTCAGGGAAAAAATACGGTACTCGAAGCCTTATGGTGCTCTTTCATTGTTTCATTAGTCACACACACACACACCACACACACACACTTCACGCTGTCTAAACGTCAGTTTAATTTTCACGTTTTCGAGTCTTCGTAGGACATTAATTCATCAATCTGTATGCAGAACGGCCCCTTATAACTTCAATTCAATCTGTAATTATTCCTACCTGGGGATACGTCCCAAATAGAACCCTATTCCCTTTTTTAGTGCACTACAATTGAAAGGAATTGCACTATGTAGGGAATAGGGTGCAATTTAGGATGTAGACTTCTTGGAGTCATATGGTTGGTGATTGGCTTCAGGTATCCTGCTGGAAGGCGTCTGCAAATTAGCACACACACACACGAGGGCACACACACACACACAGAGTGAGAGAGAGAGGCCCATTGCCCTGATTGCTCACATCTGGTCATTAAAGTTGTATGTGTTTTCTGCCAGAGAAGTGGTGCTGCAATCACAAGATGGACAGAGGAACAAGTGGCACCACCTGCATAGCAAACTACAATCTGATTGATCCCTGGGTTAATTACTGGGCTCTGATTGGCTCTATAGGGGTTATTAACGGTACTTTGTTATAGGCTGCTGTACAAGTGTTGGATCTTAATTTGACCAGTATTGTCACAGCAAAATAATCCTGCAAGCAACAGGATTTGAACACTGAAACTTTTCCGCCGATGTAATGTTGCTTGATCGGTAGTTAGGCTATTAGCTGGCCAACATCAGGGCCACATGAAAAGTGCAGTACTGATAATATAACCATGTGGCTTTTCAGTGAATTTATGTTAATCACGAGCTCATCTGCAGGAATTTTATCAGCGATCAAAGTAAGATCCTACATGTGTATTGACACCCTGAGGTCAAACAGCAAAGGACAGCAAAAGGAGAGTCATCTTGAGTTCCATACCAACAGACACTAATGATCGATCAGGAAATGTATGCTTATTATCACTCATAGGCCCCGTATACACTCAACCTGTACAACTGATGTCATTCTCATAGGCCCTGTACAACTGATGTCATTCTCATAGGCCCTGTACACACTCGAGCTGTACAACTGATGTCATTCTCATAGACCCTGTACACACTCGAGCTGTACAACTGATGTCATTCTCATAGACCCTGTACACACTTGAGCTGTACAACTAATGTCATTCTCATAGACCCTGTACACACTCGAGCTGTACAACTGATGTCATTCTCATAGACCCTGTACACACTCGAGCTGTACAACTGATGTCATTCTCATAGACCCTGTACACACTCGAGCTGTACAACTGATGTACAGTACAACGTATTTGGCACAACTGTTGTGATAGGACAGTTTTCCCCGCAGAAAAATAATTACACAAACGTTGTGTAACCACATAATGGTTGTATAAACATTTTAGCTCAAACTCTGTTGTGTCTCAGAAATATCAGTTGTATCAAATCAAATCCCATTTTATTTGTCACATGCTCTGAATACAACAGGTGTAGATCTTACAGTGAGTCCTTAACCAACAATGCAGTTTAAAGAAAAAATAAGTGTTAAACAAGTATTTACTAAATAAACTGAAGTAAACAATAAATAAATAAAACATTTAAGAAGAAAAAATAAATGTCCTACCATTGTCACAACCATTGTGTCAAATATGTTTGTGCATCAGTTGTATGACTTGAGTGTATATGGGGCCATAGACTGAATCAACCCGAGTTGGTAGAGGTAGCCTGACGCTAGTGGAGGTTGTCTGATAGAGGTAGTCTGATAGTGTTAGAGTGGATTGTAGTAGAGGTAGCCTGATAGTGTTAGAGTGGATTGTATTAGAGGTAGCCTGATAGTGTTAGAGTGGATTGTCGTAGAGGTAGCCTGATAGTGTTAGAGTGGATTGTAGTAGAGGTAGCCTGATAGTGTTAGAGTGGATTGAAGTAGAGGTAGCCTGATAGTGTTAGAGTGGATTGAAGTAGAGGTAGCCTGATAGTGTTAGAGTGGATTGTAGTAGAGGTAGCCTGATAGTGTTAGAGTGGATTGTAGTAGAGGTAGCCTGATAGTGTTAGAGTGGATTGAAGTAGAGGTAGTCTGATAGTGTTAGAGTGGATTGAAGTAGAGGTAGCCTGATAGAGGTAGTCTGATAGTGTTAGAGTGGATTGTAGTAGAGGTAGCCTGATAGTGTTAGAGTGGATTGAAGTAGAGGTAGTCTGATGCTACTGTTAGAGTGGATTGTTGTAGAGGTAGTCTGATGCTAGTGTTAGAGTGGATTGTAGTAGAGGTAGCCTGATAGTGTTAGAGTGGATTGTAGTAGAGGTAGCCTGATAGTGTTAGAGTGGATTGTAGTAGAGGTAGTCTGATAGTGTTAGAGTGGATTGTAGTAGAGGTAGCTGATAGTGTTAGAGTGGATTGTATTAGAGGTAGCCTGATAGTGTTAGAGTGGATTGTCTGATAGTGTTAGAGTGGATTGTAGTAGAGGTAGCCTGATAGTGTTAGAGTGGATTGCAGTAGAGGTAGCCTGATAGTGTTAGTGGATTGTAGTAGAGGTAGTCTGATAGTGTTATAGAGTGGATTGTAGTAGAGGTAGCCTGATAGTGTTAGAGTGGATTGTATTAGAGGTAGCCTGATAGTGTTAGGTGGATTGTCGTGAGGTAGCCTGATAGTGTTAGAGTGGATTGTAGTAGAGGTAGTCTGATGCTAGTGTTAGAGTGGATTGTAGTAGAGGTAGCCTGATAGTGTTAGAGTTTGTAGAGGTAGTCTGATGCTAGTGTTAGCCTGATAGTGTTAGAGTGGATTGTAGTAGAGGTAGCCTGATAGTGTTAGAGTGGATTGTCGTAGAGGTAGCCTGATAGTGTTAGAGTGGATTGTAGTAGAGGTAGCCTGATAGTGTTAGTGGATTGTAGTAGAGGTAGTCTGATAGTGTTAGAGTGGATTGTAGTAGAGGTAGCCTGATAGTGTTAGAGTGGATTGTAGTAGAGGTAGCCTGATAGTGTTAGAGTGGATTGTAGTAGAGGTAGTCTGATGCTAGTGTTAGAGTGGATTGTAGTAGAGGTAGCCTGATAGTGTTAGAGTGGATTGCAGTAGAGGTAGCCTGATAGTGTTAGTGGATTGTAGTAGAGGTAGTCTGATAGTGTTAGAGTGGATTGTAGTAGAGGTAGCCTGATAGTGTTAGAGTGGATTGTATTAGAGGTAGCCTGATAGTGTTAGAGTGGATTGTCGTAGAGGTAGCCTGATAGTGTTAGAGTGGATTGTAGTAGAGGTAGTCTGATGCTAGTGTTAGAGTGGATTGTAGTAGAGGTAGCCTGATAGTGTTAGAGTGGATTGTAGTAGAGGTAGTCTGATGCTAGTGTTAGATGGATTGTAGTGGTAGCCTGATAGTGTTAGTAGAGTGTAGCCTGATAGTGTTAGTGGATTGTAGTAGTAGTCTGATTGTTAGAGTGGATTGTAGTAGAGGTAGCCTGATAGTGTTAGAGTGGATTGTATTAGAGGTAGCCTGATGCTAGTGTTAAAGTGGTTTGTAGTAGAGGTAGTCTGATGCTACTGGTAGAGTGGATTGTAGTAGAGGTAGTCTGATGCTACTGGTAGAGTGGATTGAGTAGAGGTAGCCTGATAGTGTTAGAGTGGATTGTAGTAGAGGTAGCCTGATAGTGTTAGTGGATTGAAGTAGTGATTGTTAGAGTAGAGAGGTAGCCTGATAGTGTTAGAGTGGATTGTAGTAGAGGTAGCCTGATAGTGTTAGAGTGGATTGTAGTAGAGGTAGCCTGATAGTGTTATTGTAGTAGAGGTAGCCTGATGTGTTAGAGTGGATTGAAGTAGAGGTAGCCTGATAGTGTTAGTGGATTGTAGTGGAGTTGATAGTGTTAGAGTGGATTGTAGTAGAGGTAGCCTGATAGTGTTAGAGTGGATTGTATTAGAGGTAGCCTGATGCTAGTGTTAAAGTGGTTTGTAGTAGAGGTAGTCTGATGCTAGTGTTAGAGTGGATTGTAGTAGAGGTAGCCTGATAGTGTTAGAGTGGATTGAAGTAGAGGTAGTCTGATGCTAGTGTTAGAGTGGATTGTAGTAGAGGTAGCCTGATAGTGTTAGAGTGGATTGTATTAGAGGTAGCCTGATAGTGTTAGAGGGATTGTTAGTAGAGGTAGCCTGATAGTGTTAGTGGATTGTAGAGTAGGATTGTTAGAGTGGATTGTAGTAGGTAGCCTGATAGTGTTAGAGTGGATTGTATTAGTAGCCTGATAGTGTTAGTGGATTGTCTAGAGGTAGCCTGATAGTGTTAGAGTGGATTGTAGTAGAGGTAGCCTGATAGTGTTAGAGTGGATTGCAGTAGCCTGATAGTGTTAGTGGATTGTAGTAGAGGTAGTCTGATAGTGTTAGAGTGGATTGTAGTAGAGGTAGCCTGATAGTGTTAGAGTGGATTGTATTAGAGGTAGCCTGATAGTGTTAGAGTGGATTGTCGTAGAGGTAGCCTGATAGTGTTAGAGTGGATTGTAGTAGAGGTAGTCTGATGCTAGTGTTAGAGTGGATTGTAGTAGAGGTAGCCTGATAGTGTTAGAGTGGATTGTAGTAGAGGTAGTCTGATGCTAGTGTTAGAGTGGATTGTAGTGATAGCCTGATAGTGTTAGAGTGGATTGTAGTAGAGGTAGCCTGATAGTGTTAGAGTGGATTGCAGTAGAGGTAGCCTGATAGTGTTAGTGGATTGTAGTAGAGGTAGTCTGATAGTGTTAGAGTGGATTGTAGTAGAGGTAGCCTGATAGTGTTAGAGTGGATTGTATTAGAGGTAGCCTGATGCTAGTGTTAAAGTGGTTTGTAGTAGAGGTAGTCTGATGCTACTGGTAGTGGATTGTAGTAGAGGTGTCTGATTGTATTGTAGTAGAGGTAGCCTGATAGTGTTAGAGTGGATTGTAGTAGAGGTAGCCTGATAGTGTTAGTGGATTGAAGTAGAGGTAGCCTGATAGTGTTAGAGTGGATTGTATTAGAGGTAGCCTGATAGTGTTAGAGTGGATTGTAGTAGAGGTAGCCTGATAGTGTTAGAGTGGATTGTAGTAGAGGTAGCCTGATAGTGTTCGTGGATTGTAGTAGAGTAGGATAGTGTTAGAGTGGATTGTATTAGAGGTAGCCTGATAGTGTTAGAGTGGATTGTATTAGAGGTAGTCTGATGCTAGTGTTAGAGTGGATTGTAGTAGAGGTAGCCTGATAGTGTTAGAGTGGATTGTATTAGAGGTAGCCTGATAGTGTTAGAGTGGATTGTCGTAGAGGTAGCCTGATAGTGTTAGAGTGGATTGTAGTAGAGGTAGTCTGATGCTAGTGTTAGAGTGGATTGTAGTAGAGGTAGCCTGATAGTGTTAGAGTGGATTGAAGTAGAGGTAGTCTGATGCTAGTGTTAGAGTGGATTGTAGTAGAGGTAGCCTGATAGTGTTAGAGTGGATTGTAGTAGAGGTAGCCTGATAGTGTTAGAGTGGATTGAAGTAGAGGTAGTCTGATAGTGTTAGAGTGGATTGAAGTAGAGGTAGCCTGATAGTGTTAGTGGATTGTAGTAGAGGTAGTCTGATAGTGTTAGAGTGGATTGTAGTAGAGGTAGCCTGATAGTGTTAGAGTGGATTGTATTAGAGGTAGCCTGATAGTGTTAGAGTGGATTGTCGTAGAGGTAGCCTGATAGTGTTAGAGTGGATTGTAGTAGAGGTAGCCTGATAGTGTTAGAGTGGATTGTAGTAGAGGTAGCCTGATAGTGTTAGTGGATTGTAGTAGAGGTAGTCTGATAGTGTTAGAGTGGATTGTAGTAGAGGTAGCCTGATAGTGTTAGAGTGGATTGTATTAGAGGTAGCCTGATAGTGTTAGAGTGGATTGTCGTAGAGGTAGCCTGATAGTGTTAGAGTGGATTGTAGTAGAGGTAGTCTGATGCTAGTGTTAGAGTGGATTGTAGTAGAGGTAGCCTGATAGTGTTAGAGTGGATTGAAGTAGAGGTAGTCTGATGCTAGTGTTAGAGTGGATTGTAGTAGAGGTAGCCTGATAGTGTTAGAGTGGATTGTAGTAGAGGTAGCCTGATAGTGTTAGAGTGGATTGCAGTAGAGGTAGCCTGATAGTGTTAGTGGATTGTAGTAGAGGTAGTCTGATAGTGTTAGAGTGGATTGTAGTAGAGGTAGCCTGATAGTGTTAGAGTGGATTGTATTAGAGGTAGCCTGATGCTAGTGTTAAAGTGGTTTGTAGTAGAGGTAGTCTGATGCTACTGGTAGAGTGGATTGTAGTAGAGGTAGTCTGATGCTACTGGTAGAGTGGATTGTAGTAGAGGTAGCCTGATAGTGTTAGAGTGGATTGTAGTAGAGGTAGCCTGATAGTGTTAGAGTGGATTGAAGTAGAGGTAGCCTGATAGTGTTAGAGTGGATTGTATTAGAGGTAGCCTGATAGTGTTAGAGTGGATTGTAGTAGAGGTAGCCTGATAGTGTTAGAGTGGATTGTAGTAGAGGTAGCCTGATAGTGTTAGAGTGGATTGTAGTAGAGGTAGCCTGATAGTGTTAGAGTGGATTGATTAGCCTGATAGTGTTAGTGGATTGTAGTAGCCTGATAGTGTTAGAGTGGATTGTAGTAGAGGTAGCCTGATAGTGTTAGAGTGGATTGTATTAGAGGTAGCCTGATGCTAGTGTTAAAGTGGTTTGTAGTAGTAGTCTGATGCTAGTGTTAGAGTGGATTGTAGTAGAGGTAGCCTGATAGTGTTAGAGTGGATTGAAGTAGAGGTAGTCTGATGCTAGTGTTAGAGTGGATTGTAGTAGAGGTAGCCTGATAGTGTTAGAGTGGATTGTATTAGAGGTAGCCTGATAGTGTTAGAGTGGATTGTCGTAGAGGTAGCCTGATAGTGTTAGAGTGGATTGTAGTAGAGGTAGCCTGATAGTGTTAGTGGATTGTAGTAGAGGTAGTCTGATAGTAGAGTGGATTGTAGTAGAGGTAGCCTGATAGTGTTAGAGTGGATTGTATTAGAGGTAGCCTGATAGTGTTAGAGTGGATTGTCGTAGAGGTAGCCTGATAGTGTTAGAGTGGATTGTAGTAGAGGTAGCCTGATAGTGTTAGAGTGGATTGTATTAGAGGTAGCCTGATAGAGTTAGAGTGGATTGTCGTAGAGGTAGTCTGATAGTGTTAGAGTGGATTGTAGTAGAGGTAGCCTGATAGTGTTAGAGTGGATTGTATTAGAGGTAGCCTGATAGAGTTAGAGTGGATTGTCGTAGAGGTAGCCTGATAGAGGTAGTCTGATCGTGTTAGAGTGGATTGTAGTAGAGGTAGCCTGATAGTGTTAGAGTGGATTGAAGTAGAGGTAGTCTGATGCTACTGTTAGAGTGGATTGTTGTAGAGGTAGTCTGATGCTAGTGTTAGAGTGGATTGTAGTAGAGGTAGCCTGATAGTGTTAGAGTGGATTGTAGTAGAGGTAGCCTGATAGTGTTAGTGGATTGTAGTAGAGGTAGTCTGATAGTGTTAGAGTGGATTGTAGTAGAGGTAGCCTGATAGTGTTAGAGTGGATTGTAGTAGAGGTAGTCTGATGCTAGTGTTAAAGTGGTTTGTAGTAGAGGTAGTCTGATGCTACTGGTAGAGTGGATTGTAGTAGAGGTAGTCTGATGCTACTGGTAGAGTGGATTGTAGTAGAGGTAGCCTGATAGTGTTAGAGTGGATTGTAGTAGAGGTAGCCTGATAGTGTTAGAGTGGATTGAAGTAGAGGTAGCCTGATAGTGTTAGAGTGGATTGTATTAGAGGTAGCCTGATAGTGTTAGAGTGGATTGTAGTAGAGGTAGCCTGATAGTGTTAGAGTGGATTGTAGTAGAGGTAGCCTGATAGTGTTAGAGTGGATTGTAGTAGAGGTAGCCTGATAGTGTTAGAGTGGATTGAAGTAGAGGTAGCCTGATAGTGTTAGAGTGGATTGTATTAGAGGTAGCCTGATAGTGTTAGAGTGGATTGAAGTAGAGGTAGCCTGATAGTGTTAGAGTGGATTGTAGTAGAGGTAGCCTGATAGTGTTAGAGTGGATTGTAGTAGAGGTAGCCTGATAGTGTTAGAGTGGATTGTAGTAGAGGTAGTCTGATTGTGTTAGAGTGGATTGTAGTAGAGGTAGTCTGATAGTGTTAGAGTGGATTGTAGTAGAGGTAGCCTGATAGTGTTAGAGTGGATTGTAGTAGAGGTAGCCTGATAGTGGTAGAGTGGATTGTAGTAGAGGTAGCCTGATGGTGTTAGAGTGGATTGTAATAGAGGTAGCCTGATAGTGGTAGAGTGGATTGAAGTAGAGGTATTCTGATAGTGTTAGAGTGGATTGAAGTAGAGGTAGCCTGATAGTGTTAGAGTGGATTGTATTACAGGTAGCCTGATGCTACTGGTAGAGTGGATTGGGAAGCCATATACATCCATAATGGAATGGATCAACTCGGGCCGGCAGTCATTTCCTCCCAGAGCTTCAGGGGCTGCATGCATTGGATTCAGCCAAGCCAATGATGAATTGGAGAGAGAAATCACTTGAGTGTGTATGTGTAGTAGGTACGTGTAGTTTATCATTCAACCCCCTCTCCTCTACCTCTCCTCTGAGGACTCATGGACTTGCATTAGTCATTAACTCTCTGCTCCAACATGAATAGATGTCCTGTAATGCTAAGTAGTCGCTGTGTTGCTCCTCATATTCCGTGCCTTGGCAAAGTCAAGTGATTTCTCTGTCTCTCGCTCACACACAATGTACACACACTGTACACACACTCATAGACACATGCACACCACCATATGTTAATGATGTATGTACATCTCTGGCTTCCTGGGTGCCCTCGTTTCCTTCATTCATTAATCCTGAGTGAATAAATACCTTAAATTATTGTATAATCTAGTTCCTTTGTAGACCAGAGTTACAGTATAGACTACCCATTATTATACCATAGTAAGTAACCATAGTAGATCATTATTACACTGTAGTAAGTACATATATACTGCGTGATAATAATTGTCATGTATAATCTAGTATATTTGACCATAATGTTACAATGCACACTGTTAAAATAAAGGTGCAGTTTGAACCCATCTATGGATTTCACATGACTGGGAATACAGATCTACATCTGTTGGTCACAGATACCTTTAAAAGAAAAAACGGTAGGAGTGTGGATCAGAAAACCAGTATCTGGTGTGACCACCATTTGCCTCATACAGTACGACACATCTCCTGTCGTACCCGTCGATCCAGAGCATCCCAAACATGCTCAATGGGTGAGATGTCTGGTGCGTACGCATGCCATGGAAGAACTGGGAAATGTTCAGATTCCAGGAATTGTGTGCAGATCCTTGGCGACATGGGCTGTGCATTATCATGCTGAATCGAAGTGATGGCGGTGGAAGAATGGCACGACAAACGGGCCTCAGGATATTGTCACGGTATCTCTGTGCATTCAAATTGCCATCGTTAAAATGCAATTGTGTACGTTGTCCGTAGCTTATGCCTGCCCATACCGTTACCCGACCGCCACCATGGGGCACTCTGTTCACAACGTTGACATCAGAGAACCTGTTATCTTTTACTTCAGCTCATGAAACATGGGACCAACACTTTACCTTTTGCCTTTATATTTTTGTTCAGTGTAGATCGGTGATATAAGTGTTATGTTCAGATCAGATTACCATGATTTGGTTAAGGGCAAGAAGGACAACTGCTTGTTGCATGGCTGCATGTATATAACAAACACAGATTCAATGGAAAATACCCATTGATACGGGAACAGCATGCTCCTTCTGACACGACATTCAGTATAAACTGCTCTTCGTTCTCTGTTGACAAATCATTTTTAAATCAGCACAGGGACACAGCACTTTATATCACTTTAGTGTTGTGGAAGAACCTATTTCTGGACACATTATTCAGATCTCACAGCATGTGTCTCAAATGGCACCCTATTCACAACGTAGTGCACTACTTTAGACCAAGAACCACAGGGCTCTTCAAAAGTAGTGCACTATGTAGGGAATAGGGTGCCATTAGGACTGAACCCCAGTGTGTGGAGGGAGGTAGGAGAGGCTGCCTTCTATTTATTATGCTCTTCTTCTGTTTAGACTGATCTACTGCACTGGATACACATGTGCAACACACACACACACACACACACACACACACACACACACACACACACACACACACACAACACACATCACACAGCCTCACAATGGCACACATCTTAACAGTCTCAGTGGTTGTAATGGCACACATCTTAACAGTCTCACAATGGCAGTACACTTAACAGTCTCACACACAGTACATCTTAACAGTCTCAGTGGTTGTACAGCTCACATGTTAACAGTGTCAGTGGTTGTACAGCTCACATGTTAACAGTCTCAGTGGTTGTACAGCTAATGTTAACAGCAGTACAGCTCACATGTTAACAGTCTCAGTGGTTGTAATGGCAGTACATCTTAACAGTCTCAGTGGTTGTAATGGCAGTACATCTTAACAGTCTCAGTGGTTGTAATGGCAGTACATCTTAACAGTCTCAGTGGTTGTAAGTACATCTTAACAGTCTCAGTGGTTGTACAGGCTACATCTTAACAGTCTCAGTGGTTGTAATGGCAGTACATCTTAACAGTCTCAGTGGTTGTAATACATCTTAACAGTCAGTGGTTGTACAGTACATCTTAACAGTCTCAGTGGTTGTAATGGCAGTACATCTTAACAGTCTCAGTGGTTGTAATGGCAGTACATCTTAACAGTCTCAGTGGTTGTAATGGCAGTACATCTTAACAGTCTCAGTGGTTGTAATGGCAGTACATCTTAACAGTCTCAGTGGTTGTAATGGCAGTACATCTTAACAGTCTCAGTGGTTGTAATGGCAGTACATCTTAACAGTCTCAGTTTGTTTAGGCAGTACATCTTAACAGTCTCAGTGGTTGTAATGGCAGTACATCTTAACAGTCTCAGTGGTTGTAATGGCAGTACATCTTAACAGTCTCAGTGGTTGTAATGGCAGTACATCTTAACAGTCTCAGTTTGTTTAGGCAGTACATCTTAACAGTTTCAGTGGTTGTAATGGCAGTACATCTTAACAGTCTCAGTGGTTGTAATGGCAGTACATCTTAACAGTCTCAGTGGTTGTAATGGCAGTACATGTTAACAGTCTCAGTGGTTGCAATGGCAGTACATCTTAACAGTCTCAGTGGTTGTACAGCTAAAATATGTTGACAATCTCAGTGGTTGTAATGGCAGTACATCTTAACAGTCTCAGTGGTTGTAATGGCAGTACATCTTAACAGTCTCAGTGGTTGTAATGGCATGTTACAATGTCTGGTAACAGTCTCTTAGTGGTTGTACAGCTACATGTTAACAGTCTCAGTGGTTGTAATGGCAGTACATGTTAACAGTCTCAGTGGTTGTAAGTGGTCTCAGTGGTTGTCAATGTCTCAGTGGTTGTACAGTCATGTTAACAGTCTCAGTGGTTGTAATGGTGTGTACAGCTCACATGTTAACAGTCTCAGTGGTTGTACATGCACATGTTAACATCTTAACAACAGTAGTGGTTGTAATGGCAGTCTCAGTGGTTGTACAGCTCACATGTTAACAGTCTCAGTGGTTGTACAGCTCACATGTTACAGTCTCACATGTTAACAGTCTCAGTGGTTGTAATGGCAGTACATCTTTAACAGTCTCAGTGGTTGTACAGCTCACATGTTAACAGTCTCAGTGGTTGTACATGTTAACAGTCTCAGTACATCTTTAACAGTCTCAGTGGTTCTCAGTGGTAATGGCAGTACATGTTAACCGTCTCAGTGGTTGTAATGGCAGTACATGTTAACAGTCTCAGTGGTTGTACAGCTCACATGTTAACAGTCTCAGTGGTTGTAATGGTCTCAGTACATTAACAGTTGGTTGTAACAGTCTCAGTGTGTTGTAATGGCTACATGTTAACAGTCTCAGTGGTTGTAATGGCAGTACATCTTAACAGTCTCAGTGGTTGTACAGCTCACATGTTAACAGTCTCAGTGGTTGTACAGCTCACATGTTAACAGTCTCAGTGGTTGTACAGCTCACATGTTAACAGTCTCAGTGGTTGTACAGCTCACATGTTAACAGTCTCAGTGGTTGTAATGGCAGTACATCTTAACAGTCTCAGTGGTTGTAATGGCAGTACATATTAACAGTCTCAGTGGTTGTAATGGCAGTACATGTTAACAGTGTCAGTGGTTGTACAGCTCACATGTTAACAGTCTCAGTGGTTGTACAGCTCACATGTTAACAGTCTCAGTGGTTGTACAGCTCACATGTTAACTGGGGTGTTATTTTTAGGGCCCATTATGCTGTTTGTTCATTCACTGGTACCTGCCAATACCTCTAGTAGTGGTTCCCTCTTTTGACAGAGGATGAAGGAGAAATCATAATGCATTTCATTTTACCCTCATTTTCCATTGATGCCAGACTGACTGCAAACAACCCATTACTCTCCCTTATGTTGTGCTAGTTAAAAGAACCATGAAAATGACAGAGCTGTTCTCAAATGGCACCCTATTCCCTACATAGTGCACTAGTTTTGACCAGGGCTCGTGTCCAGGCTCTCTGTTTATGGAATGGCAGCAGAGTGTTTTTGCAATACAGAGACTATGTCCCAAATGGCACCCTATTCCCTACAAGCCCTATAGGCCCTGGTCAGAAGTAGTGCGCTATGTACAGATGGAGAGTCTTAATTTGACCAGGATTCTCACAGCAAAATAATCCTGCAGAAACAGGATTTGAACGTTTAGTCCATAATGTTGCTTGATCGGTGGTTAGGCTAGTACTTGGCCAAACGTAGGCTACATAAAAGGTGTAATACTGTTAATATAACCATGGGTTTTCAGTGAATTTATGTAAATGTATGTAAATCACAAAGCTTATCTGCGTTTCCTGCTGTGCAGGAACATTCTCAGTAATAAAAGAGTGATCAAATCAAGATCCTGCATCTGTACAGAATAGGGTTGCCATTTGGAACACAATCACAGTGTATTTGGAACCAACAGACAGTTACACTAGCACCATTACTGAGCCCTCTCTCTCCTCTCAGCCTCCTCTTAGTCGGCTCTCTCCAAGTCTACATAATTTTCATGCTTAAATGGATTTATTGTGAATACCGCATATTCTTATGAGATTTCTCTTCCCTTGCTGTCCCTCTTTCTTCCTCTTGCTCTCTCTTCTGGTGTTTATTTCTCTCTCTTCCTCCTCCTCCCCCTCTCTCTCCTTTGTTTCTCCCAACCCTCTCTTTCTTTCTCCTCTCTCTTTTCTCTTTTTCTCTCTCTCCCCTCTCTCGTTCTCCTGACCTCTCTCTCTTTCTCTCTCTCTCATCCCTCTACCTCCCCCTCTCTCTCTCTCTCTCTCTCTCTCTCTCTCTCTCTCCCTCCCTCTCTCCCTCCCTCCCTGTCTCCTCCCTCTATCCCTCTACCTCCCTCCCTCCCTTCCTCCCTCTCTCCCTCCCTGTCTCCCTCCCTCTATACCTCTACCTCCCTCCCTCCCTTCCTCCCTCTCTCCCTCTCTCTCCACAGATATGGGCTGCCTGTCGGTAGGAGTGGAGGGTCATGTATGATTGAAATAGCAGTAGATAATGGAACAGTGAAACGTCAGGAGGAATCCTTGTTCCAGCCCGTGTCCGAGGTAAACCCAGTTATCTGACTCAAGAGCTTCATAGCACCCTTTGTCCTATATAGTGGCCTCTATGGACACTGGACTATACAAACATACACTATACAAACATGAAGAACAGCTGCTCTTCCATGACTTAGACTGACCAGGTGAAAGCTATGATCCCTTATTGATGTCACTTGTTAAATCCACTTCAATCAGTGTAAATGAAAGGAGAGGACAGGTTAAAGAAGGATGTTTAAGCGTTGAGACAATTGAGACATGGATTGTGTGTGTGCCATTCAGAGGGTGAATGGGCAAGACTAAATATTTAAGTGTCTTTGAACGGGGTATGGTAGTAGCAGCCAGGTGCACCGGTTTGTGTCAAGAACTGCAATGCTGCTGGGTTTTTCATGCTACACAGTTTCCTGTGTGTATCAAGAATGTTTGTGGGGGGTACAACTAAATATTAAGGCGTTCTTAATGTTTGTCTAGCATGAATGATTTCAAACAAACTTGAGTTGCAATATTATTTTTGTAGCAAAACAATTATAGCTCACTTGTTATAGATGCATTATGCAGAAAGTGCTCCACCATTTCCTGGTTTGCTAAAATGTAAATAGTTTACCTAATTTGAGTTTATGTAACAAAACAAGCAAGTATAGTGTAGAGAATCATTGTACTAAACCACTTTGAAATATCTTTTCCATAACCAAAAATATTGTATTTTCAGCTGTTTTGAAGCTGGTGTAAAGTAAAAAGCGCAAAGACTACACTTAAGACCGGGGTGCATAGAAATAGAGCACATAGAACAGATCTATCTTGCTTTCAATGAGAATGACATATCTATGAATTTGGTCGGGTTGCCCAGAAAATGTACTTATTGCAGCTTTAAATTGACCGTTAAAGGAGGATAAGTTGTCGGTTCACTGGATTCACATCCAGAAAACACCTGATTTGCATCCTAAATGGCACCCTATTCCCAACAGAATGTACTACTTCCCATAGGGCTCTGGTCAAAAGTAGTGCACTAAGAGTAGTGCACTAAAAGTAGTGCACTATGTAGAAAATAGGGTTCCATTTGTGACGTAGGTAGGCACACTTTACCTTACCTGAAGATTTGTTTTGTTGATTACCATAGCAGGTCTTGTCTACACTGAGTTTACCAGACATTAGGAACACCTTCCTAATATTGAGTTGCACCCCCTCCCCCTTTTTGCCCTCAGAACAGCCTCAATTCGTCGGAGCCTGGAATCTACAAGGTATCAAAAGCTTTCCACAGGGATGCTGGCCCATGTTGGCTGGATGTTGTTTGACTGGTGTACCATTCTTGATACACACGGGAAACTGTTGGGTGTGAAAAACCCAGCAGCGCTTCGGTTCTTAACACAAACCGGTGCGCCTGGCACCACCTACTATACCGCGTTCACTGGCACTTACATTTGTTGTCTTGCCCATTCACCCTCTGAATGACACACATACACAATCCGTGTCTCAAGGCTTAAAAATCATTCTTTAACCTGTCTCTACCCTTCATCTACACTGATTGAAGTGGATTTAACAAGAGACATAAATAAGGGATCATAGCTTTCACCTGGATTCACCTGGTCAGTGTATATCATAACTGACTAAATATCTGTAGTAATTTACATGGAACTGTGATGTAATGAAGTATAAAGTGAAGCACATTGTAACGTCGTTCTTCGTTTGTAGAAAGAGAGTCGGACCGAAATGCAGCGTAGTGGTTACTCATGACTTTAATGAAGAAAGCGATACATGAAATAACTATACAAAGTACAAAACAACAAACGGAACGTGAAATCTAATTACAGCCTATCTGGTGAAACTACACAGAGACAGGAACAATCACCCACGAAATACAAAGCGAAACTCAGGCTACCTAAATACGGTTCCCAATCAGAGACAACGAGAATCACCTGACTCTGAATGAGAACCGCCTCAGGCAGCCAAGCCTATACAACACCCCTAATCAGCCGCGATCCCAAATACTACAAACCCCAATACGAAAAACAACGACATAAACTCATGTCACACCCTGGCCTGACCAAATATATAACGAAAACACAAAATACAATGACCAAGGCGTGACACACATGGACTGTATATACAGTGCCTTGCGAAAGTATTCGGCCCCCTTGAACTTTGCGACCTTTTGCCACATTTCAGGCTTCAAACATAAAGATATAAAACTGTATTTTTTTGTGGAGAATCAACAACAAGTGGGACACAATCATGAAGTGGAACGACATTTATTGGATATTTCAAACTTTTTCAACAAATCAAAAACTGAAAAATTGGGCGTGCAAAATTATTCAGCCCCTTTACTTTCAGTGTAGCAAACTCTCTCCAGAAGTTCAGTGAGGATCTCTGAATGATCCAATGTTGACCTAAGTGACTAATGATGATAAATAAAATCCACCTGTGTGTAATCAAGTCTCCGTATAAATGCACCTGCACTGTGATAGTCTCAGAGGTCCATTAAAAGCGCAGAGAGCATCATGAAGAACAAGGAACACACCAGGCAGGTCCGAGATACTGTTGTGAAGAAGTTTAAAGCCGGATTTGGATACAAAAAGATTTCCCAAGCTTTAAACATCTCAAGGAGCGCTGTGCAAGCGATAATATTGAAATGGAAGGAGTATCAGACCACTGCAAATCTACCAAGACCTGGCCATCCCTCTAAACTTTCAGCTCATACAAGGAGAAGACTGATCAGAGATGCAGCCAAGAGGCCCATGATCACTCTGGATGAACTGCAGAGATCTACAGCTGAGGTGGGAGACTCTGTCCATAGGACAACAATCAGTCGTATATTGCACAAATCTGTCCTTTATGGAAGAGTGGCAAGAAGAAAGCCATTTCTTAAAGATATCCATAAAAAGTGTTGTTTAAAGTTTGCCACAAGCCACCTGGGAGACACACCAAACATGCGGAAGAAGGTGCTCTGGTCAGATGAAACCAAAATTGAACTTTTTGGCAGCAATGCAAAATGTTATGTTTGGCGTAAAAGCAACACAGCACATCACCCTGAACCTACCATCCCCACTGTCAAACATGGTGGTGGCAGCATCATGGTTTGGGCCTGCTTTTCTTCAGCAGGGACAGGGAAGATGGTTAAAATTGATGGGAAGATGGACGGAGCCAAATACAGGACCATTCTGGAAGAAAACCTGATGGAGTCTGCAAAAGACCTGAGACTGGGACGGAGATTTGTCTTCCAACAAGGCAATGATCCAAAACATAAAGCAAACTCTACAATGGAATGGTTCAAAAATAAACATATCCAGGTGTTAGAATGGCCAAGTCAAAGTCCAGACCTGAATTCAATCGAGAATCTGTGGAAAGAACTGAAAACTGCTGTTCACAAATGCTCTCCATCCAACCTCACTGAGCTCGAGCTGTTTTGCAAGGAGGAATGGGAAAAAAATTCAGTCTCTCGATGTGCAAAACTGATAGAGACATACCCCAAGCGACTTACCGCTGTAATCGCAGCAAAAGGTGGCGCTACAAAGTATTAACTTAAGGGGGCTGAATAATTTGAAATATCCAATAAATGTCGTTTCACTTCATGATTGTGTCCCACTTGTTGTTGATTCTTCACAAAAAAATACAGTTTTATATCTTTATGTTTGAAGCCTGAAATGTGGCAAAAGGTCGCAAAGTTCAAGGGGGCCGAATACTTTCGCAAGGCACTGTAGAAGACGAAACAGGCATTGCTAATAACGCGTGTGTGTGTGTGTGTGTGTGTGTGTGTGTGTGTGTGTGTGTGTGTGTGTGTGTGTGTGTGTGTGTGTGTGTGTGTGTGTGTGTGTGTGTGTGTGTGTGTGTGTGTGTGTGTGTGTGTGTGTGTGTGTGTGTGTGTGTGTGTGTGCGCACCCACATGTCCCCCTGCTACCTTCCTACCTGCCTTTGAACATGTGCATACATTTGTCTTTGTGACATCCTTCCAGGTAGCGTTGGGGCCTATATTCCTGGGGGACGTCCCCTCCCATAGGGATCAGCCTGCCAGCACCAGGGAGGTGACGGGTTTTGTAGGCTGTATCAGGGAGCTGCAGGTCAACAATAAGGACATCTACATAGCAGGAGAGGCACTGGGAGGGAGGAACATCCACAACTGTGACACACCTGTCTGTCAGCACCTGCCCTGCCGCAATGGAGGCACCTGTGTCAGGTAGGATATGACCATGTGGATATTTCAGTCGTCTTTAAAACAATATTAGTGTTTTGAAATACTGTCTTTGAGAGCTAAAAGTAAAAGACTGAATTAACCAGCTCTATTTAATGTCACCTAATGGTCTTAAAAAACGTAAATCTTCCTACATTGATTAGTAGTAATGGACTCTTAATGAAGGTCCAGGTACATTAAGGTTAATGGTAATGTGAGGCAAGAGGGCCGGCCATATCGCAGTGTATTGATTCATACCATTCATACTATCAGGCATGTTTCAGTCCACTATCTTAACAGTAATACTATCAGGTATGTTTCAGTCCACTATCTTAACAGTAATACTATCAGGTATGTTTCAGTCCACTATCTTAAGTAATACCATTAATACTATCAGGCATGTTTCAGTCCACTATCTTAACAGTAATACCATTCATACTATCAGCCATGTTTCAGTCCACTATCTTAACAGTAATACCATTAATACTATCAGCCATGTTTCAGTCTACTATCTTAACAGTCTTACCATTCATACTATCAGCCATGTTTCAGTCCACTATCTTAACAGTCTTACCATTCATACTATCAGCCATGTTTCAGTCTACTATCTTAACAGTCTTACCATTCATACTATCAGCCATGTTTCAGTCCACTATCTTAACAGTCTTACCATTCATACTATCAGCCATGTTTCAGTCCACTATCTTAACATTCATACTATCAGCCATGTTTCAGTCCACTATCTTAACAGTAATACCATTCATACTATCAGCCATGTTTCAGTCCACTATCTTAACAGTAATACTATCAGGTATGTTTCAGTCCACTATCTTAACAGTAATACCATTAATACTATCAGCCATGTTTCAGTCCACTATCTTAACAGTCTTACCATTCATACTATCAGCCATGTTTCAGTCCACTATCTTAACAGTCATACCATTCATACTATCAGCCATGTTTCAGTCCACTATCTTAACAGTCATACCATTAATACTATCAGCCATGTTTCAGTCCACTATCTTAAGAGTCTTTGACCAGGATCCTACCCTGGTAATTCAGTAAATAGCTAAGGTTATATTGAGTCTCTACCCTCTACACGCTGACATCGTTAATCAATTTTTAAAATATATTTTTGCTAATTGAATACTTAACACAAATGAACAAAATCAGGTTAATAATATTTTGTGGTCAGATCATCAAGGCTGCCATACGCAAAGCTCTACCGTCAGTCAGCGTTGTTAATTATGAGTGTGAATTATTTTCCATCACGGTGCCAAACCCTCTTGAACCCAATAGCTGGTGTAGGGTTATAGAGAGTTCACAGAGCAATCTTCATTCAGTCAATTGACCCGGGTGGCTCTGGCATAATACCAGATGGTTAAAGTATTGGCTGTGGGCATAATGGCTGGCGATTTGATTGCTTCCTGTCTTAATGTCATCGTTCTGTCTTCTACAGCCTGTCGACATTTGCATATTACTGAGATCTAATGATTTGTGAATTGTGTTTTATCATAAATGTCTACGGCTCAGCATCTTTGGATTCTACTTGTAATAAAAAGCTCTATATAAAACATACATATATATAAATATATATATTCTTATAGAATTTGAAAACATACAATCTACCTGCAGTGAATAATAATTATCATTATTAAGACTGAACATTGCACATTGTCTGTAGTTTATAAAAGAAACAACTCAAGGTCCTAGGAATAATCATTAGGCCGAATTCTCAATGAGGAACCAACAAAGACTATGTATACGTCCCAAATGGCACCCTATTCCCTACAAATGGCACCCTATGCACATAGGTCTTTGGTCCAAAGTAGTGCCCTATAAAGGGAAAAGGGTACTATTTGGAACTCAGGCCTATAATCAGACAATGCTGCAGCCTATAGTGATGATGTACAACGTTCCCCTAAGGATACTTCAGAAAGAAAATGACTCATTAAAGAGTTGGTTGCAGAAACGTCTAAGAATTCTGGAGGACATATACATTCAAAAGAAGTGTAGGAGTTGAGTTCTAGATAAATTTGCTACTGTTTTAATAAGTTATTGTATGGGTATGTTCATTCTGTTTGTTGTGTTTTGAAATGTCCTAAATTCAAGGAATCCACACAAAAGATAAGGGACTTCGAATACATCCTTGAGGAACCTTGTTTTAAACTGTTACCATCTTTAATAAAGCAGCAGAAGAAGTCTTGTTAAAACTCTGCTTTGCTGGTGACTGGTTGGCTGCCTGGCTGGCTGGCTGGCTGGCTGGTTGGCTGCCTGCCTGACTGGCTGGCTGGCTGGTTGGCTGGTGGCTAGCTGGTGCCTGGCTGGTTTCTGGCTGGTTGGCTGGCTGGTGCCTCGCTGGCTGGCTGGCTGATGGATGGCTGGCTGTTGCCTGGCTGGCTGATGGCTGGCTGTTGCCTGGCTGGCTGGTGGCTGGCTGGGGTGAAATGGCTACCAGATGTAGTGAATGTGTGGATAGATAAGGGGATGTGGTAGGGTTGACACACACTTTAGTTCTTAATTGCTGTAATCAGAGGCCTGATTACATTAAATATGGGTGGTAACAAAAGGGTTTTCCCATTTTTACCTTCACGCAATCATTTGATTACAAAGTGTGTTTATGTTCAGTGATTGTTGTGAATATGTAAATCACATACACACATATCATATTATCTGTGTGTGAACCCACACACATGCATGTACACAAACACACCGTTACAAACACACCCTGTTTCACACACACAAACACACCCTGTTTCACACACACAAACACACCCTGTTTCACACACACAAACACACCCTGTTTCACACACCCTGTTTCACACACACAAACACACCCTGTTTCACACACACAAACACACCCTGTTTCACACACACAAACACACCGTTCCACACACACAAACACACCGTTCCACACACACAAACACACCGTTCCACACACACAAGCACATCGTTCCACACACACACACACCGTTCCACACACACAAGCACATCGTTCCACACACACAAGCACATCGTTCCACACACACAAGCACATCGTTCCACACACACAAGCACATCGTTCCACACACTTAAACACACCCTGTTTCACACACACAAACACACCGTTCCACACACACAAGCACATCGTTCCACACATAAAGGTCTCCTCTCCCATAGAAGGACAAGAACGTTACAGGAACCTCACACACAAACACACTGCTATTCATTATTAAAGGCTACATATTTCATCTGTTGAGTAGCAGATTAACTACTGAATAATGGATTGGTCTGCACATGATATCTCTGTCAGATGAGCTCTCAGTAATCAAGTTGTGTGGTGCCCAATGTCATAACCTGAGTAAACCAATCATTAAAAACACCTTTCTAATATAGAGTTGCACCCCCCTACAGGGATGCTGACCCATGTTGACTCTGATGCTTCCCACAGTTGTATCAAGTTGGCTGGATGTCCTTTGAGTGGTGAACCATTCTTGATACAAACAGGAAACTGTTGAGCATAAAAAGCCCAGTAGCATTGCAGTTCTTGACACACACCGGTGCGCCTGGCACATACTACAACACCCCGTTCAAAGGCACTTCAATCTTTTGTCTTGCCCATTCCCCCTCTGAGTGACACACATACACAATCCCATGTCTCAGTTGTCTCAAGGCTTCAAAATAAGTGCAAGTTGGTGTTTTAAATGCAGCTATTGATGGGATTTAGCTTTGCCTTAGTCAGTTTGGCTTGATCACCTACTTATCGCAAACACTTTTCAGATAAAATGTACAAAGAAAAAAAATATCCGCCCAAAGTTTTTTACTTTGAATTCAGAATGGATTCAGAATGGATTCAGAATGGATTCAGAATGGATTCAGAATGCAGTGTTCATTTCAATGATACATTCATTTTCCTGATGAAACACAAACTGCACCCAACATTATAAAACTATACCATACATTCACCCCCTGAAACTTGTCAAATGGAGTCACTGCGAGGCTTAGCTGCCGAAGTCATGATCAAACTGGGTTTAAGATGTTCTCCATATTTCACAGTGTTCTCCAACACACACACATATTTGACAAGTAAAAAATAATAAGCTGTCAGTACCACGGGTGACTTTATAAAACAAATAACCCTGTTGAAACAAGCCCTGCTGAATCATAGCAGGGAACTGTAAAGCGGAGGCGGACGGTTATAGCTGCTCATGAGGTTTTGTTCTCGGTTCAACAGAATCATGACCCATCCATCTAGCACGGTTTCCCGCTTCGGATTCTGCAGCTTTGACTCGCTGAAACTGCTACAGGGAAACTTTAGCTGCTTAGTTGGCCTTGGTCACCGTAACTTTACGTTTTGGCTGGGCATTGAGTCAAAAGATTAAGAACGCGTCTGTATGTAGTACTGCCCAGCTAAAGCTCCAGGATGTTTATCGCTGGCCCTGCAGTGGTGGAATAAGACGCCAATATACACAACGTCATTCTGACCTCTAACCACATACTGTAAATGTAATGCCTTCCAGACAATCATGTATTCTAAGATGCAGTTCAAGTAAATACTATTCAGCGCCATGCAGCACATAAACAATCTAAAGTTCAGGCTGAAAGTAGTGCATGAAAACCACACAACACACATAACAGATATTAACAACATCCTATAGGAAAATCTACAACATCCTATAGGAAAATACACAACATCCTATAGGAAAATACACTACATCCTATAGGAAAATACACAACATCCTGTCGGAAAATACACAACATCCTATAGGAAAATACACAACATCCTATAGAAAAATACACAACATCCTATAGGAAAATACACTACATCCTATAGAAAAATACACAACATCCTATAGGAAAATACACAACATCCTATAGGAAAATACACAACATCCTATAGGAAAATACACTACATCCTATAGGAAAATATACAACATCCTATAGGAAAATACACAACATCCTATAGGAAAATCTACAACATCCTATAGGAAAATACACTACATCCTATAGGAAAATACACAACATCCTATAGGAAAATACACAACATCCTATAGGAAAATACACAACATCCTATAGAAAAATATACAACATCCTATAGGAAAATACACAACATCCTATAGAAAAATATACAACATCCTATAGGAATTTATACAACATCCTATTGGAAAATCCAACATCCTATAGGAAAATACACAACATCCTATAGGAAAATCTACAACATCCTATAGGAAAATACACTACATCCTATAGGAAAATACACAACATCCTATAGGAAAATACACAACATCCTATAGGAAAATACACTACATCCTATAGGAAAATACACAACATCCTATAGGAAAATACACAACATCCTATAGGAAAATACACAACATCCTATAGAAAAATATACAACATCCTATAGGAAAATACACAACATCCTATAGAAAAATATACAACATCCTATAGGAATTTATACAACATCCTATTGGAAAATACACTACATCCTACTGAAAAATACACATCTTATTGAAAATACACAACATCCTATAGGAAAATACACTACATCCTACTGAAAAATACACAACATCTTATTGGAAATACACAACATCCAATTGGAAAATACACAACCCCCATATATAGACAAACGGCTTGGGTGAGGTCTACTACATTATCCTGTCTGTCTGTCTACATAATCAATCACCACAATCATTGTATTAATGACAAATAACGACCATGGCAGCTTTTCACAGAGTGTATTGGACTACAGTCATCATCTGACATGTCTTTAGATCTGAGCCTTACAACTGCCTCTTCATTAGTAGAGGCTGACTCCCTAATTGGACCCTATTCCCTGCCAGACCCCTGGTCAAAAGTAGTGCACTATACATGTAATGGGGTGCCATTTGGGACGCAGACAGAACCGAATGTCCGATATAATAAGGTCATCATGGTATTGAGGTTTGGCAGACATCTGCTTATCTTAGAGAGATACGCTATCTTTGTCTTCTTACAGACATTTTCCATGAAATAGCTGTGTGCTATAACAGTCTCCACTTTTCTGGGAAGGCTTTCCACTAGATGTTGGAACATTGCTGCGGGGACTTGCTTCCATTCAGCCCATTCAGAGCATTAGAGGGGGCGGGCACTGATGTTGGGCGATTAGGCCTCGCTCACAGTCGGTGTTCCAATTCATCCCAAAGGTGTTTGATGGGGTTGAAGTAAGGGCTCTGTGCAGGCCAGTCAAGTTCTTCCATACCAATCTTAACAAACCATTTCGGTATGGACCTCGCTTTGTGCACGGGGGCATTGTCATGCTGAAACAGGAAAGGGCCTTCCCCAAACATTTGCCACAAAGTTGGAAGCATGGAATTGTCTACAGTGTAATTTTATGCTGTAGCATAAAGATTTCACTTAACCCCAGACCATTATTCCTCCTCCACCAAACTTTACAGTTGGCACTATGCATTGGGGCAGGTAGCGTTCTCCTGGCATCTGCCAAACCCAGATTCGTCCGTCGGACTGCCAGATGGTGAAGCGTGATTCATCACCCCAGAGAATGCGTTTCCACTGCTCCAGAGTCCAATGGCGGCAAACATTACACCACTCCGGCCGACGCTTGGCATTGCGTGTGGTGATGTTAGACTTGTGTGCGGCTGCTCGGCCATGGAACCCCACTTCATCAAGCTCCCGATCAGTCCTTGTGGTGACGTTGCTTCCAGAGACAGTTTGGAACTCGGTAGTGAGTGTTCCGACCGAAGACAGACCATTTTTACGCGCTAATCATTTTAGCACTCGGTGATCCCGTTCTGTGAGCTTGTGTGGGCTACCACCTCACGGCTGAGCCGTTGTTGTTCCTAGACGTTTCCACTTACAATAACAGCACTTATAGGTGACCGAGGCAGCTATATCAGAGCAGAAATTTGATGAACTGTCTTATTGGAAAGGTGGCATCTTATGACGGTGCCACATTGAAAGTGACTGAGCTCTTCGGTAAAGCCATTCTACTGCCAATGTTTGTCTATGGAGATTGCATGGCTTGATTTTATACACCTGTCAGCAACGGGTGTGACTGAAATAGCCATACATTCGAAGGGGTGTCCACTTACTTTTGTGTATATATAGTGTATTTTGTATACAAATCCAACATGCCCCTGTTAAAGTAGACTATGTACTGTATATTACACTGAACACGTTTTAACACAGACATAAGTGTTCATCATGTGGCAGTTTTTAGATAACAGGTCAGACATACCATCATGTGGCAGTTTTTAGATAACAGGTCAGACACATTTAGTTGCCAGTGAAGAGAGTGGTGGTCACTTAATCCTGCAGGAGCCACATGAGTGGTTAACACTTAAAGCCTACCACCTGACTGAGCAGTGTGTTAAAGCTCAATCAGAATGGAATTGATGTCTAACGGAGGTCCATAAAGCAGGACACTGACCTTACAGCTGATGATCGTGTCATCATTAGTTCCTGCTGACCCTAAACACTGTGTATACGTCTGAAATGGCACCCCTTTCTCTATATAGTGCAGTGAGTTTGGCACCATATTCCCTATATAGTGCAGTGAGTTTGGCACCATATTCCTATATAGTGCAGTGAGTTTGGCACCATATTCCTTATATAGTGCAGTGAGTTTGG